>NW_028190393.1:24577-123093 GCF_048542155.1 Nylanderia fulva | reverse complement strand
GTGCGCATGATAATGGTCGAATCGACGTTACATCGTATGTTTGAGCTCGATTCATGTATTGAAATAATGTTCGATTGTTTGACGAGGCTCGTCGCAACGGTTGATATCAAATATACTCAATTCTCCAATATTGCATCCACTGTAACGAATGCGAGAGAATTGTCGAATGCGATACGCGCTAGCAATGCCTTCAACATGCACCAACTTGTCGATTGCGAGCTGGTGGCTTTAGTTTTTAATATGTAATAAAACTTTATATATAATTATGTATTAAATATAAGATGAATAAATACTTATATGTATATATCATGGTGTACTTTATTTGCGCGCCACCCGTTACATACTTTGCGAGATATAATTATTGTGTCAAGGACATTGCATTCAGCGAGAAAAAAATCAATATTTTTATCATACGAGGCGCACGCGACGGTCTCATTAAGAGACAGAGAGAAAGAAGACGCACGCATTCGAGAGAGATACGGCGGTGAGAGAGATTCGGCGGCTCGGGCGGCGAGAGATGCGGCGGCGAGAGAGAGAGGTAACGGGCGGCGAGAGATGCGGCGGCGAGAGAGTCGGCGGCGAGAGAGAGAGGTAACGGGCGGCGAGAGATGCGGCGGCGAGAGAGTCGGCGGCTCGAGCCTGCGGCGAGAGATGCGGCGGCGAGAGAGAGAGGTAACGGACGGCGAGAGAGAGATCCAAGCCTGGATTTTGCGGGAGAGGAGGAAAAACATTTTTTATTTTAATAAAATGTATATTTTATTCAATATTTTTTTTTCTTTGTACATTATTATTTTTTTCTTTGTACATTATTTTTTTTCTTTGTACATTATTTTTTTCTTTGTACATTATTATTTTTTCTTTGTACATTATTTTTTTTTCTTTTTTTCTAGATCATTATATATACATATTTTTTTTATTTTTTGTACATTTTTTTTTAATTTTTTGTACATTGATAAATATAAGGCCAACTTATCGAGCTGAATATTCGAGATGTTCAGTCAACTACCATTTATTACATGTATAAATTATAAAACTACAGTCATTATATTAAAACTAACGCAAATTACAATCATTCTATAAACGTTTTGACCGCACGCGGTTTTCTTCAGTATAATTATTGAAATATAAATTCTTACAATTCACATAATATCGAAATTTAATACATAAATTCGAAATTTAAAATATTCAATATACGAGCGACAATTTGTATTAATTTATTTTTGTACATTATTTTTTTATACATATTTTTTATACATATTTTTTTATAAGGATATCGAGGGAGGGAAACAGTTTTAAATTAATAAACATTTTGGTATATTATTAAAATATATATTTTTATTCTTAATTATTACATTACCGCCGGCATTAGCATTACCCGAGGTGTACCGCGTGGAGGTTGCCGGTCGGATTTACACCTCATATGTGTGTATGTGCGTGTGTGTGTGTGCGTGTGTACTTGTACATGTGTTTCAGTAGAGATAAGGATCCCACGGTTCGTCACTTCCGTGGTATTTAACGACTCCAAATCCTCTCTACTGTGTGTGTAAATAAAAAATAAAAAATAATATATGTAAAATAAAAAAATAAAAAAATATAAAAATATAGAATATAAAATATAAAAAAATATAAAAATATAAAAATATAAAAAATATAAAAAATATAAAATAATTCTTCTGTACGGTGACGGCGAGTGAGCGGAGAGAGCCGGCAAGAGAGAGAGAGAGAGATGTTGCGGCGCTGGATGTGGCGGTTCGAGGTAGTGGCATCTACACATAGAAATATAATAATAATAATTTAATATAAAAAAACTATTAATCTCGGCTCGAATTATTGTGTTACATTAAAAATAAAATTTCGACGGCAATCGGAGCCTATGCGGATGACATGCACAAAATTAATAAATTAAAATGAGATCTCAAGTCAAACTCATTTATTAAATTCTAAACGTTTCGACCCACTTCGGGTCTTCTTCAGTAGCTGCAAAATACAAAGAAACAAAAATAGAAGATAATCGGTACAATCAGAAAATTATAAAACTCGTATACATACAATCCGCAAATAAATTAAATATCATTCTCCTCCCTATTCAAACCGTCCGGCCGTCGGAGTGTCTCCCTAACGGTGACCATCGTCAGGAAGGAAGCGGAGCAGTGACTCCCTTACCAACACTAATCAACATGGTATAAATTAAACGTAGAACAATTCACAAGAATTAAAAATTAAGAACCGGGAAGAACACTCACCCCGACAGCAAAAACAGAGAGAAGACGATGCTACACGTGACACATCACTCTAACGACTGTGCGGTATTCTACCTCGACACAGTCGATACATATATACGCAAAAAACAAATATAAAAATAAAATATGAAAATAAAAATAAAAATAAAAACAACTAAACTAATCGGCACTCATGTCAAAAGTCTAACAAAAAAACCCGGCTATGTAAAATCACAAAGCTAGATTTTGGTAAATTTTTCTATTAACAGATCAATATTCTCGTTTAATTTATCAGTGTCGCTATTTAAATTTAAACTATTCCTCTGACGTTTTATGTGGATCATTTCGGATATCAAACGTTTACCTAAAAAAGGCTCCTCGTCTAAGACTTTTACATCCTCCCAATTAAATTCATGGTTCAATAATCTATGTTCCGATATGACTGATAATTGTGACGCGTTTCTTTTTATGTTGTTGCGATGTTCTTTCATCCTAGTTTTCAACAATCTACCCGTCTGCCCTACGTACGACGCATCACAATCCATACAATCAATTTTATAAACTACATTATTATGGAGTTCTCTTGGTAACTTATCCTTGTGTACTTTAATGAATTTACGGAGACTGTTAATTGCTGTATATGATGGAATGACATCCAAATCACGTGTAATGTCCTCGATTCTCTTCGATACATTATTAATATACGGAATATTAAAGTACGAAACTTTTTTCTGCGTTAGAATCTTGTCATTGCATACATTTGCTCTATTGTTATGCAACTTATTATTATAGCGGAAGAACAACTTTTTTAACCGCGCTTGTAATGTATGAAATATCAAATTGAGAGGATAATTATTAGACAAAAGAACTCCAATCATAGACTCAAAGTTAACTTTATGGAATTTCGGATGAGATAGCCAAAAAACTCTATCTATGAGGCTGATAATGGTGCCTTTTTTATAACAGAGAGGATGCTGCGATTCAAAATTTAAATATCTACCTGAATACGTCGGCTTATGAAACAAATCAAACTCAATGCTCCCATTATTTATAATAATGGTGACATCTAAAAAATTCAATCGGTTGTCAACCCCCTCCTCCATGGTGAACTGCAATCTAGGATGGAAAGAATTGAAAGTGTTTAAAACTATTTTAAGCATGGAGGGTGGGGCCGCCAACGCGATATCGTCAACATATCTAAAATAAAATGGAAATGACAATGGAATCGCAGCAATCGCTCTACTCTCCAAATCTTGCAACGTGATATCCGCAATAATCGGTGAGAGGGGGGAACCCATAGGCGTGCCAAAAGTCTGTTGATAACATACATTGTAACGGCGTGGCCGTTACTAACGCCTCGCGGGCCGATCACCCGCCCGCCACTTGAGGCTATGGCGCCTAAGGCGCCCCTAAACACAAAAACATAAGCGATACACGGGTCACCCTACCCGTACCGTATGAAATTCCGATACCGTATGAAATTCGAGATTTGTTGCGGTTAGGAGAGAATTTCTGTCTGCCAGTATTTGACAAAGATAAAACCACCATAGAGTTGTTGAAAAATATGGAACAAAATATTTTTAAACTCCCTGTGGAAAAACGATCTGCAGTCAGAAGTAGAGCCTTTCCCATAATAAATAAATTCCATATTTCCATGTCAGAAAAAGCTCACACAAAAAATAGTTTTTGTAAGGCTTACAAATTGACGGGTAAATTCATCCAAGACAATCCCGATATTTTATTTATGAAGGCGGATAAGGGTAATATCACGGTTGCGATGAACAGAGATATGTACATGGACAAAATGTGTGATTTGCTGGCTGACCGGGATACTTATACTGTTGTTAAAAAAGATCCGACTAGGAACCTAATTAATCAATTACACGGAATTTTAATGAGATGGAAAACGAAGAATTACATTTCTTCAACAACATATAAATCCCTGAACTGCACGGATGGGGTTTTACCGAGAGCGTATGGTCTGCCGAAGGTGCATAAACCGAATTGCCCTTTACGTGTCATCGTGTCATCTAGGAATACACCTCTTTATTACTTGGCAAAATTTTTACATAAGATAATATATAAGGCAATTCCGAAACCTGATTCGGCTATTTCTGATAGTTTCCAATTAGTGAACAAATTAAATGGTTTATGTGTGGATAGTGATGTGAAGCTAGTTTCACTAGATGTTACATCATTGTTCACCAACGTACCATTGGATATGGCTATTGATAGTTTAATTAACAGATGGGGGTATATTGAAAAAGAGTGTATTATTCCACGAGATGAATTTTTATTGGCAATTCGTTTTATTATGAACTCGACTTTTTTTATGTTTAATAATGTTGTAACGGTTCACCTTTCCCGACGCCGCGGATCGGCTCGCCGGTTCCAGGATTCGGGAGGAAGGGGGAGATTCAGACTCGCTTATTCCTTATTAACAATGCTTTGGTTTATTCAAAAAGAAACAAATAAACAAAATATTTGTTGGCATAAGGCCTAAATAGAGAAACTTATTGACTACTCGGTATAAACAAAAATGTTTGTTGGCATAAAGCCTTAAATGGAGAAACTTATTGACTACTCGGTATAAACAAAAATGTTTGTTGGCATAAAGCCTTAAATGGAGAAACTTATTAACTACTCGGTATAAAAAAAATGCGGAGGCGTATAGCCTGTAGCGGTGTCCGGAAAAGATTTACAAATTACCCGGTATAACTTAGTGATACGGTGTACGGAGGTGTATAGCCTATAGCAGGAAGAAACCAGAAACCGGGAAACCCGGCGTAATGACGAGAAACCCGTCACCCGGTGTATAGCAGGAAGAGACCGGAAACCGGGAAACCCGGCGTAACAACGAGAAACCCGTTGCCCGGCGTGTAGCAGAAAGAGACCGGAAACCGGGAAACCCGGCGTAACAACGAGAAACCCGTTGCCCGGCGTGTAGCAGGAAGAGACCGGAAACCGGGAAACCCGGCGTAACAACGAGAAACCCGTTGCCTGGCGTGTAGCAGTAAGAGACCGGAAACCGGGAAACCCGGCGTAACAACGAGAAGCCCGTTGCCCGGCGTGTAGCAGGAAGAGACCGAAAACCGGAAAACCCGGCGTAACAACGAGAAACCCGTTGCCCGATACTAAAGGTAGGAGGCCAGAAACCGAGAAACCCGGCGTAACAACGAGAAGCCCGTTGCCTGGCTAGGAGGTCCGGAACAGGACTGGTGTCGGCTCATCCGTCGAGCCGGCTTATATACCCTGCCGGCGGTTCCCCCACTCTACATCGAGGCTGTGGTGGGGGTAACGCCGTCGTCGTAGTGGGGCGCCTCTGGAGGTTGTAGTGGGGCGCCCCTGGGGTAGGGTGACCCGTGTATCGCTTATGTTTTTGTGTTTAGGGGCGCCTTAGGCGCCATAGCCTCAAGTGGCGGGCGGGTGATCGGCCCGCAAGGCGTTAGTAACGGCCATGCCGTTACACTACCCCTTCTCTAGACGGCAGATCGCACGTGGTCGGCCGAATCGGTCAAACCGTATCGGTCCACCGTCCAGTAGGGGAGGTGGCTCGGAACTTCCGAGTGGCGTGGGCGGTATGGCGCTGGAGGAATCACGGCGGCTGGCCCGGTCCTACGCCCCGATGGTTTTCTCGTCCTCTTCCTCGGATGCCGCCTTGAGGTCCTGCACATGGATGTGGCGGTGCCATCGTCCTCGGGCGTCCTTGAGGTCAACGATTACGGGGGATACGATCCTCCGGACAGTCATCGGTCCGCTGTACTTCGGGGCCAGCTTGGCGTTGAACGCGTTGGCCTTGCTGGACAGGGGGCGGTCGCGTTTCCAGACGCGTTCGCCCAGCTGCGGTCGCCAGTCTCGTCGCTTCAGGTTGTACGGCTTCTCTTGCCGCTGGAAGGCCCGGGCGAGGTGGATTCGGACCACCTTGTAGGCGTCCTCCAACTGGGTCTGGCGGGTGCTTGGTCCTGGTGCTGGTGCGGTTCCTGGTCGATCCTCTAGATGTGGGCGGGCGAGCTCTCGGCCGTGCAGGATGTAGGCCGGAGTGTATCCGGTGGCCTCATGTCGGGCGGTGTTGATGGCGAATTGTAAGGCGGGGATTCGCTCGTCCCAGTCTTTGTGCCGCCGGCCTACGTACTGGCTGATCATTGTTTTAACCGTACGGTTCGCTTCGCTCTACCGGATTGCATTGCGGAGTGTACACGGGGGATGTCCGATGTTGTATCCCGTAGGAAGCTAGCAAGGCCTTAATGCGTTGCGCGACGAACTGAGTTCCGTTATCGGACACCAGGGCGACCGGACACCCGTGCCGGTATATCAGGCGGTCGGTGAGTGCTCGGGCTACGGCTACGGCGGTGGCTTTTCTAAGCGGGACCATCTCGATCCACTTACTGAACCGGTCTTGTATGGTTAATAGCCAGGTATGGCCGCTAGTGGATCGAGGCAGGGGACCGATCAGGTCTACGGCGGCTTGTTCCCATGGTGCGCGGACGGAGGTGGCCATCATCCGACCAGCCGGTCGTTGTTGACTGGTCTTGTGCCGCGCACAATTAGCGCACCCTCGGACGTACCGGGCAATTTCCCGAAACATGCCGGGCCAGTAATATAGCTGGGCCACCCGAGCCAATGTTTTGGAAATGCCTAGGTGCCCGGCGGCCGGGTCGTCGTGCATTCGCTGAAGCAGGGCGGGTCGTTGGTCTGTAGGCACGCACTGCTTCCATTGCTCTTTGGCTGGTGTTTCCCGGAAGTCCAGATCGTGGAGTATATGCCTGTACAATCGTTGATCCTGGATTTTATAGTCCGGGTGATCGGTCGGATGTCTCCGTACTTCGGCTAGTTTACGGTGGTACCACCGGCATTTCGGCCGGGTCACCGCCAAAGCTTCCGGGAGGCGGGAGAGGGCATCTGCCACCTGGTTAAGTGTCCCGCGCCGGTACTGGATGTCGAAATCATGTTGTTGTAATTCGAACATCCAGCGGGCTAGTCGTCCGGTAGGGGCCTCGATGTGTTGTAACCACTTTAAAGCTTGGTGGTCGGTCACGACGGTGAATCGGTAGCCCTCGAGGTAATCCCGCATCCGGCGTATACCCCACACGACAGCCAAGCACTCTAGTTCGGTAGCGCTATAATTCTTCTCGGCTGCGTTGAGGGTCCGGCTGGCGTACGCGATAACCCGCTCTCCTTCGCCGAGGTGTTGGGTTAATACGGCCCCTAACCCGTGGGCACTGGCGTCGGTTTGTAGTAGAAATGGTCGCGCAAAATCTGGACAGGCGAGGACAGGTGCGGTGGTTAAGGCCTGTTTTAGTTTCCGGAACGCGGTTTCTTCTTCTTTTGCCCAGGTCCAGCGCGCTCTCCTTTTAGTGAGTCGAGTGAGAGGGGCGGCGATAGTGGAGAAGTCAGCGATGAATCGGCGGTACCATGACGCTACCCCCAGAAATTGCCGAACCCTGCGGAGGGTCGTGGGGGCAGGCCAATCGGTAATGGCTCGCACTTTCTCTGGGTCCGTCCGGATTCCATGCCGATCAATAACGTGTCCGAGGTACCGAAGACTTGGCCGGCAGAAGTGACACTTTTCTGGGTTGAGGCGGAGTCGGGCGTCACGGAGGCGGCGAAAGACTTCGGCCAAGTGGCCTAGGGGCTCCTCGAAAGTACGGGATGCGACAACTATGTCGTCCAAGTAGACGAGGACGTGTGGTTCTAACTCGGGTCCTAGCACGGTGTCGAGCAGCCGTTGGAAGGTGGCCGGTGCTGAATGCAGTCCGAATGGCATGACGCGGAACTGCATCAGCCCTCTCCCTGGCACCGTGAAGGCGGTTGCGGGGCGGCTCTCCGGAGTTAGTGGCACTTGCCAATACCCGCTGCGTAGGTCCAACGTGGACAAGTAGTGTGCGCCTCGTAGCTTATCCAAGGTGGCGGCAATGTGAGGCAGCGGGTATGCATCTTTCTCGGAGGCCGCGTTTAATCGGCGGAAGTCTATACAAAATCGGTAGGTCCCGTCTTTCTTCTTTGCCAGCACTATCGGAGAGCTCCAGGCGCTGGTGGAGGGCTCGTAAACTCCTTCGGCTTCCATCTTTTGGACCTCTTGGTCGATCACGGCTTGCATGGCCGGATTACGGGGCCGATATCGTTGTTTAATGGGCGGCCCCGGTTTTAGCCGAATTTGGTGCGTGGCTTTGTCGGTCGGGCCGCGGACCGATTCGAACTTTGGAAGTTCGTTATTTAGAAAGGCCTGTAGCCTTAGCGCCTCGCTGGTAGTTCCTGGGCTGATACTGGCTGTCGCGATTCCATCTTTGGTTGTTGTCTCGGTGACAGGTCTGGGCGGCGGGCGCAGCTCGACTCCTAATTTCGCCCAGAGGTCTATGCCTATTAGTACGGCGTTGTCTAGTTGTGGTAGTACGGAGAAGCGGTGGCGGTACGATTTTCCTCGTAACCTGATCGTTGCTTCGATGGTCTCGACAATGGGGACTTGCGTCCCGTCGGCCAGGCGTATCTGGGCTGCCTTGAGATCTGGGCTAGACGGTGTGCGGTTGATTCGGCGGGCCGTTTCAGCGTTTACGAATGAGATCTCTGAGCCGGAATCGAGGAGGCCCCACAAATGTTGTCCGGCGATCTGGATCCGGAGGTGCGGTCTCGGGTTGTATTTTAGGCCGAGTCGGGCTGGACGACGGCCGCAACGTCTCCGGCCCGCACCCCGTTTCCCGTCGGGGGGTGGCAGTCACGGGTGAGGACCTCGTCCTTGCCACATCTCGAGCAGAATTTCTTCGGAGGTCGCTGGCAGTGCAGGCGTGTATGTCCTCGTTGCTTGCACCTCCAGCAACATTCCTCCCGACTGTAGACCGCGGAAGCTACGACCGGGGTGTGGCTTTGCGGCACGTCCCTTCGTCGTTCCTGTCTCCGGCGGTCGGCCTCTTCGTATTCGGTGGCTCGGATGCTCAGATCCCCGACGCTGAGCACGTCCGCCCGACGGATGTACAATTGGTACTCCGGATCCATGTTTTCGTAGAGCTGTTCCAGTTGGTCTAGGGGTGAATATCCCCCGGCGCGCCGCATCATGGTCAGGACCTCGGTGGCGTACTTTTGGAAGGACTCTTTAGGGCAGTGCTCGGAATTAGTTGCTCTTTTTGAGCCGATTTCGCGAGCGACGGGGTAGATCCCCCCACTACTGTCGAGGCTCGACCGCGGAGTCGTCGTTACTCCGGGCAACGCTATATCTCAGGAGCGTCGCTAAACATGTTAAGTTGTACCTTCCGCCAAATCGTCATTATTATTACATAATTTATATTTTTGTTAAATAATAACTGAATATTAACTTAATATTTAGTTATTGTTTAACAAAAAATATAAATTATGTAATAATAATGACGATTTGGCGGAAGGTACAACTTAACATGTTTAGCGACGCTCCTGAGATATAGCGTTGCCCGAAGTAACGACGACTCCGCCGTCGAGCCTCGACGGTAGTGGGGGGATCCACCCCGTCGCTCGCGAAATCGGCTCGAAAAGAGCAACTAATTCCGAGCACTGCTTTAGGGCGTTGTTGACGTCCCTGGATCGTCCTTTTCATCTGTCTCTCATACCCGCTTGGCAGGTATTGCTGGCGGACAGCTTGGCGAAAGTCGGCCCAGCTGGCTATGGTATCGCGGATGTTGCGATACCACAGCAGGGCGTCTCCCCGTAAGAGTTCGGGTAGCCCTAACAGCATCTGGGCGTCGGTGTAGCCGTAGCCCAGGCACAGCTCTTCCGTACGCTCGAGGAATGCCAGGGGGTCCTTGCCCTCGAAGTGGCACCCCCATTTTCGGATCTGATCCATGATCCTGGCCGGTTCAACAGGTGTCGGGGTGGTAGCTTCTTCGTCTTTGGTTGGGCTTCCGGTGGCCATTTCGACGTTGATAGTGGGCACAGATAGGTAAGTTCGAAATAGCGCGGGGTTTTGCCCGACAAATCGGCGAAGGCGTCGGCGGACCTCGCCTAAAGTTCCTTGGCTATCGATTCCGTGTCTTTTGGCCAAGGCAATAGCTTCGGATTTTGATAATTGATTTACCCACGCGGGCATCTGGATAGGCTTAAGCGAGTCGGGATCTCCACTGGGCAGGTCCCTGTTCGGGCGCCATGTAACGGTTCACCTTTCCCGACGCCGCGGATCGGCTCGCCGGTTCCAGGATTCGGAAGGAAGGGGGAGATTCAGACTCGCTTATTCCTTATTAACAATGCTTTGGTTTATTCAAAAAGAAACAAATAAACAAAATATTTGTTGGCATAAGACCTAAATAGAGAAACTTATTGACTACTCGGTATAAACAAAAATGTTTGTTGGCATAAAGCCTTAAATGGAGAAACTTATTGACTACTCGGTATAAACAAAAATGCGGAGGCGTATAGCCTGTAGCGGTGTCCGGAAAAGATTTACAAATTACCCGGTATAACTTAGTGATACGGTGTACGGAGGTGTATAGCCTATAGCAGGAAAAAACCAGAAACCGGGAAACCCGGCGTAATGACGAGAAACCCGTCACCCGGTGTATAGCAGGAAGAGACCGGAAACCGGGAAACCCGGCGTAACAACGAGAAACCCGTTGCCCGGCGTGTAGCAGGAAGAGACCGGAAACCGGGAAACCCGGCGTAACAACGAGAAACCCGTTGCCCGGCGTGTAGCAGGAAGAGACCGGAAACCGGGAAACCCGGCGTAACAACGAGAAACCCGTTGCCCGGCGTGTAGCAGGAAGAGACCGAAAACCGGGAAACCCGGCGTAACAACGAGAAACCCGTTGCCCGGCGTGTAGCAGGAAGAGACCGGAAACCGGGAAACCCGGCGTAACAACGAGAAACCCGTTGCCTGGCTAGGAGGTCCGGAACAGGACTGGTGTCGGCTCATCCGTCGAGCCGGCTTATATACCCTGCCGGCGGTTCCCCCACTCTACATCGAGGCTGTGGTGGAAGTAACGCCGGCGTCGTAGTGGGGCGCCTCTGGGGGTTGTAGTGGGGCGCCCCTGGGGTAGGGTGACCCGTGTATCGCTTATGTTTTTGTGTTTAGGGGCGCCTTAGGCGCCATAGCCTCAAGTGGCGGGCGGGTGATCGGCCCGCGAGGCGTTAGTAACGGCCACGCCGTTACAATGTATGTTATCAACAGACTTTTGGCACGCCTATGGGTTCCCCCCTCTCACCGATTATTGCGGATATCACGTTGCAAGATTTGGAGAGTAGAGCGATTGCTGCGATTCCATTGTCATTTCCATTTTATTTTAGATATGTTGACGATATCGCGTTGGCGGCCCCACCCTCCATGCTTAAAATAGTTTTAAACACTTTCAATTCTTTCCATCCTAGATTGCAGTTCACCATGGAGGAGGGGGTTGACAACCGATTGAATTTTTTAGATGTCACCATTATTATAAATAATGGGAGCATTGAGTTTGATTTGTTTCATAAGCCGACGTATTCAGGTAGATATTTAAATTTTGAATCGCAGCATCCTCTCTGTTATAAAAAAGGCACCATTATCAGCCTCATAGATAGAGTTTTTTGGCTATCTCATCCGAAATTCCATAAAGTTAACTTTGAGTCTATGATTGGAGTTCTTTTGTCTAATAATTATCCTCTCAATTTGATATTTCATACATTACAAGCGCGGTTAAAAAAGTTGTTCTTCCGCTATAATAATAAGTTGCATAACAATAGAGCAAATGTATGCAATGACAAGATTCTAACGCAGAAAAAAGTTTCGTACTTTAATATTCCGTATATTAATAATGTATCGAAGAGAATCGAGGACATTACACGTGATTTGGATGTCATTCCATCATATACAGCAATTAACAGTCTCCGTAAATTCATTAAAGTACACAAGGATAAGTTACCAAGAGAACTCCATAATAATGTAGTTTATAAAATTGATTGTATGGATTGTGATGCGTCGTACGTAGGGCAGACGGGTAGATTGTTGAAAACTAGGATGAAAGAACATCGCAACAACATAAAAAGAAACGCGTCACAATTATCAGTCATATCGGAACATAGATTATTGAACCATGAATTTAATTGGGAGGATGTAAAAGTCTTAGACGAGGAGCCTTTTTTAGGTAAACGTTTGATATCCGAAATGATCCACATAAAACGTCAGAGGAATAGTTTAAATTTAAATAGCGACACTGATAAATTAAACGAGAATATTGATCTGTTAATAGAAAAATTTACCAAAATCTAGCTTTGTGATTTTACATAGCCGGGTTTTTTTGTTAGACTTTTGACATGAGTGCCGATTAGTTTAGTTGTTTTTATTTTTATTTTTATTTTCATATTTTATTTTTATATTTGTTTTTTGCGTATATATGTATCGACTGTGTCGAGGTAGAATACCGCACAGTCGTTAGAGTGATGTGTCACGTGTAGCATCGTCTTCTCTCTGTTTTTGCTGTCGGGGTGAGTGTTCTTCCCGGTTCTTAATTTTTAATTCTTGTGAATTGTTCTACGTTTAATTTATACCATGTTGATTAGTGTTGGTAAGGGAGTCACTGCTCCGCTTCCTTCCTGACGATGGTCACCGTTAGGGAGACACTCCGACGGCCGGACGGTTTGAATAGGGAGGAGAATGATATTTAATTTATTTGCGGATTGTATGTATACGAGTTTTATAATTTTCTGATTGTACCGATTATCTTCTATTTTTGTTTCTTTGTATTTTGCAGCTACTGAAGAAGACCCGAAGTGGGTCGAAACGTTTAGAATTTAATAAATGAGTTTGACTTGAGATCTCATTTTAATTTATTAATTTTGTGCATGTCATCCGCATAGGCTCCGATTGCCGTCGAGATTTTATTTTTATTGTAATAATAATTTAATATTTTATAGATTTTTTTTTTGGTATTTTAATATACTTACAGCCCTGACGGGACAGTGAGAGAAGGGGTCGCATCAACCGTCGCTGTCATCGGACTCGGCATCTGCACATAGAAATATAATAATTTAATATTTTATATATATTTTTTGACATATTATATATATATACTCACGTCCTTGACAGGTGGGACAAGCGTTGGCCAGGTAGAACACGTATAGTCTTTCCTGGCAATCCTCGCAACGCAGTTCGGGTACAGCTGTGTACCGCGATGTAGTGTGTCCCTCGATGGTTGTGATGCTCAGGAATCTGCCCCTGTTTCTCATGAAACAGCGAAAGCAGATCCTGATCGACCCCCATGGTGCGACGAATGCCATGACATACGACGCCACAGTGCATACCCTCGCTGTCTCGTCGAGGGATGCAGTGGCGCGTATGCCATACATGCGGGAGCTGCACGACTCCCGAACAGCGTTGTCACTATCGTACCCATCGTCATCTTCATCTTCATCTTCATCTTCATCGTCATCGTCATCGTCATCGTCATCGTTATCATCATCGCCGTCTTCATCAATGAGTACGATATCGACCTCCATCTCCTCAATGTCATCCAGGACGTTGTTCACCTCCCTGTCGTACACAGGGTCGTACATCGCACCATCACTGTCGCTCTCGCTGTCGTCGTCGGAGATGGTTATGACCTCCATCTCGTCATCCGGGACGACGACCACTTCCATCTCGTCATCAGAGATCACCAAGTCTCGCTCACCATTCTCCGCGTTCTCCATTTTTATTGTAAAAAACAATTCATTTTTTCACACGTGTTACATCGAAATGTCACCGTACTATGACCCGGCAGTGACATCGGTCCTTATTATATATCCCGGTCATCCCTTTGTTCATGCAATAATGCAATTATCTCCGAAAGATGATCTCCGACGAAACAAAAATAGCGGCTGCTCAGTAGTTGTCTATCAACATGTTTACACCTTCCGCGAAGACATATCTACTCTCTCAGAACACGTTGATATCACATATGTTGTACACCTATTTTATCACAGAAAAGATAAATAGGCTGCCGACAAGAAATCTGGCGATGATGATGATGACGGTTCTCTCCTATCTGACTCCTCCTCCATTTCTTGGTCAGAATCATTTTCGGATGATTGTGTTTTGCATGACACCGATGGTGAAGGCATGTCCATGTAGCCAAAATCATAGTTGTCCACAGTGAAATAATCGACACAATTTTTGTATCGACGTTGATAACATGCGACTCGTTTGTGTCGCTTAGACGTTCTGGTGCATTTAGATAAATCACCAGCCACTCTTACAATGTCTTCATGCGTTTCCAGGAACTGGGCTACACGTCTTGTATGCGGTTTTCGCACACCAAGTTCGCGATTTCGGACATATTGTACAATTGAAGTCGCCGCTTCACGTTTATTACAAAACGGGTTATCTTTTTTTTTATTGTGACAGCATACCTCGAGATGTCTATACCATCTCTCGGCAGTCTTATAACACCCCTTCTCATGACACTCTGCATGATTTTGCGGTGCGCTCTCCATTTTTTCGATGTCTATCACTTTTTCACACGTGTTACACTTGTAACCTCAGTTTATTTTCGCTGACATTCGCAGCAATCCTTTATCATGGGTGTTGGACCGTCAATGTGCGTTTCCTGCCACGGTTGATTGTAATGTTCACGACAGCGTCGATAGGTTTGAACCTCAGGATCCACCTTAATGTGCTCCGGCAGTTTTTCCCACAAATGCTCTACAAATTGTCCACACTTTTGCAGTAAAACACTCTTAGGAATACACTTTAACTGCTCAACAGTAAGCTCGAGAATATCGTAAGCACTTGCTATCACAACAAACATTCTGAATGAAGCGTGCGCTCACCAGTGGTACTATGGCCCGGCAGCTGCATCGGTCCTCATTATATATCCCGATCATCCCTTTGTTCGTGGGATGATGATGATGCAATTGTTAATTCGCGAGAAATATTAGTGCGATATCTACCCGCTGATAATTATTAGAAATACATAGATAAGGCCGCCCGTTACCTTTCATTTCACCCCGTCGGATTGACACGTCGCGCAAACATGTCGCAACCTGTATGGATCAACCCGCTTGATTGTCGGCAAACCTTTTGTTCTTAATAATTCGCAGAATTATCTTATCTTATCTTGGATTTTCGGAGAAAATTTAGATATCGCTGTTTCGATATTTATAAAAAGGCAAATTAATAGTCTCAATTTAAAAACAGATATTGATGGCTTGCCAGTAATCTATGACGACATTATACATAGACTACCAAAGATTTGAAAGTTAAAAAACATAAACAACTAACTATTTTCTTAGTTGTGCGGTCGTCTCTCTGAGAGTTAAAAATCATACGTTATTGTTACCTCGAGCTATTAACATCTGTAAGCCTCCAAGTCACAATACATCTTACTCGATTTAACTGTAAGTCCATTTTCATTAATTTACTTATCTTCAATGTTAACTTTTTTCGTATACTTATGATTTTATAGACATATTAACAATGGCTGTTATTGAGATTCGCAACCGACCTCCTAACAGAACAATTAGCGAGAGATCTGTTTCGCGACAATTACATATAATGACGTTGTGAGGAATAGAATATATACTAAAAAATGCTCTTGCTTTATAAATGCGTTGATCTCAGGTGTTAACATATAAATTGACTCCGTATATTTTTATTATAATGACATTGATGAATAATTTATTGCTATTTATACTAATATTTTAATTTTTAATATATTCGCTGAAGAAGGTTGAAAAAGACAACCGAAACGTACGACGAATCGAATTTACTTTTGTATAATATTTAATAATTTATAAATAATAATCCTTAAGGTTGCCAGTAATAATTAATAAAAAACCACTCCTCAACGTTTAAAGTCGACCAGACTGGCGATAATTTATTATAAATAATTATTTGAAATACAACGTTTCAGCTGTCATTGCAGCCCTTTTCAAGTACATCTATAAAAAGTTCCATCAAAATAATTATAATTTAATACACTTATTCGCAACAAATAATTATAAATTTAAAAACAAAAATGTGTTACATACCAAATTTAAAACAGTAAATCAACTTCTATGCAAACAACCGACAATGTTAACGCTTGTTTTGATGAACAATGCAAGACTGACAGAAGTAAGCACAAAATAAATAGATGTTAACTGTTCGCAAGAATCTTAGTCACTAAGCGTTAAGAAAATAGAGACGAAACTAAATGTGTCTTTCGCAATTTAAATCGTCATAATAAAGTCAAATAAATAAAAATAAATAAATAGGTCGATATAAAAATAAAAATAAAAGTAAAAATAAAAACAACTTAAATAACGTCAAGAACACGATCATAAATCCCACTAAAATTCTCCGTATCTTTCTGTAAATTAATATTTTTTCCTTGTTTTTTTATGTAAAACATTTCTGCAATTTCTCTTTTTCTTGTTTGTTTTTCTTCATGCAGAATCACCGGAGAATCCCAACGGAACTCATGATTGTTGCAAGTCCGATGCAAACTAACGACAGAATGCAATGTCGTGTCTTATTTTATGTTATTTCTATGTTCTTTAATGCGCGTTTCTAAATGTCTCTTTGTCTGTCCAATATACGCCGAATCGCAATTCGCACATTCTGTCAGTCTTGCATTGTTCATCAAAACAAGCGTTAACATTGTCGGTTGTTTGCATAGAAGTTGATTTACTGTTTTAAATTTGGTATGTAACACATTTTTGTTTTTAAATTTATAATTATTTGTTGCGAATAAGTGTATTAAATTATAATTATTTTGATGGAACTTTTTATAGATGTACTTGAAAAGGGCTGCAATGACATCCGAAACGTTGTATTTCAAATAATTATTTATAATAAATTATCGCCAGTCTGGTCGACTTTAAACGTTGAGGAGTGGTTTTTTATTAATAATTTATGTTATAAATCTTTTCACCAATATATTTCTATTATAGAACTTATCTAGCTTTTATTGCCTTTTATTTGTTGATCAAAAATTTTGTAAAGAGCTGTTATAAATTATATATAAATTTTATATATTATATATATATATATACATATATAGAATTTTATATTATATATTACAAATATATTTCTGTATCGTCTTCTTCTCCAATTATTTCGTCAATATTTGCGTAAGAATCGTGAAACATCATAAGATAATAATTATATTTATATATGTTAAATATAACATATCAGCTTAAATACATTAACATAAGTATGTATTGAATCAATTAATAATAATTTTATTTAGTTATTTTTATTGTTAACATGAAAGTGCATTGTTACTAAAAAAACTTATATCTTATAAAAATTGAATTCATTTTAAATTCCTGTGCAATATAATATGACATTACACATCTAGCGGTACAAAAAATTTAAATACGACTTATTGGTACAAATTAAATTTTTTTACCAATCAAATTTATATCACAATATTATATATTAATGATACATTTTGTATATAACAATATATATGTTATTTCTTGATTTTCTGTTCACGATATGTTACTTCATTATATTTCACGAACACACAAACACTATCTTTCATTGCACATTGTACGAATAAACTTGCGAATCATTCAAACAACAGAATGTGCTATTACTGTGCTCTACTGTGAAAGAGTCTATTATCAAAGTATTACGATGAAAAGCAGCAATAAAGAGGGTTGCATTGTGCAAATAATTGCGCTCTATGCCATGATAACATAATTATAGCTGTGCACAAGGAATTGCTAATATTGTTCCCATGCGTCGCTTAGCGAGAATTTACAAGCTACTTTCGCGTTCTTAGTATTTCTGAAAATGGCTGAGGGAAAGGATATTTTGCAAAGTCGATATTATACGATTCCTAGATTCTATATGACTTTAGCAGGATTATGGCCGTATCATTCGATTCGCGATAGATATCTACATTTTGTGCCGACATTTACAGTCTGTTTTATTATTTTTATACCCCAGGTACATAATCAAATTTATATACACATATATAATCCTTACAATACATCGGGTACATTATCAAAATATATTAAAAATGATAATATTTTATTAAGTTTAACACAGTTTTTGTCTAAATACAATCATTTGTATACATGTTTTTTTGTGCAAATATTGTAAAGCTAATTTCTACGAATATACTGACATTGCGTTACTATTAATATTTATAACATTTATTGTATTATTTTGTATAATATAGGTATTATATGTGCACATCGCTTTGACAGATCTCGATGATCTCTTTGAATGTATTCCAACCATGTTGATCACAATCATATTTAGTTTTAAATTAGCGAGCTTGATGGCAAATAGTAAGAAAGTAAGTAACGATAATTGACATCTCGCTAATTGCACTTAAACTTGTATCCTAATAAACTTTTGATATTTTATCGATTGATATTTGATAAATAAATAACATCGATATCGTAAAAAATATTTTTGTTTCTTACAAAAATATATATTTGTAGATAAAAACCTGTCTTAAAACGGTACAGGATGATTGATTGTTATTAATTACGGATAACGAAAAGGCTATTCTGCAACGACAGGCTGCATATGGCCGATATCTGACAATATTTTACGCAGGTGCGTTAAGAGAACAAAAAGATAAAAATTTCGATAGAAAATCTTTTCGGCCAGAGATAAAATTGTTTTCTCATCATTTAGTCGAATCTTTTCTAGCGTATTTTTCTGTACATTTCTATAGGTTTAATGCTGCTGACAGGATTCCTCTACATAATTAAGTCGGTCGTGTTGATACTGATAGAGGATTCCTCAAACTCTACCAAACTGGCCGTAACGAAATTACCATTTCGCGTGGAATACGGTCAAAAAATAGATCAGTATTTCTATCTCATACTGGTCCATAATTATCTGATCGTGTGCTCTCACGTGACCGCCACAGTCGCGACTGATACCTTGTATTTTACCTTAATTCAGCATGCTTGCGGAATGTTTTCGGTTGTCGGGTAAACTAATCATCGATCAAGAATGATGTTTCACGAATTTAGATAATTCGAACAAAAGTCGCGTGACTAACGTCATTGAAAGCACATTATTTCCCATTCGAGAGTTTTCGATCCTTCCGATTCAGCTTGAAAAATGAAATCGACGATTTTATAAAATTTTTTCTGAGATCTGAAAATATATAATTTTCCAAGAGTGTTACTATTTTAGCGGTTTTCAAACATTCGTTGGAACGTATCGGAAAAGATAGCGACGATAATTTCGATCTAAAGACAAGATCAGGGATGTTAATTATAACAAGGTTTTAGAGTGTCTACGCAAGCATCTACACGTGATAGAGTGTGTTAATGTTTTCAATAAAAATATACTATATAAGTGTAATTTTTTTTAATTACGTTAAATTTTGCGATTTAACAGATTCGCGGAAATGATCGAGTCCACATTCGCGAATATATTTCTAGTCAGCATTAGTTTAAATATGGTCGGTGGCAGCATATGCGGTATACAAGTATGCATTATTTTTTTTATATTTCACTATGAAAACTGTCTCAACACTACAAGAAAAAATTTTTGTTAAATTTGACACAGACATTTTGCTTTAAAATTTTATTGGCGCACTTCTAACAAAATTAATGGTGTATGAAATGATTTTAAAATCTTTAAAAATTCTTTTTTTAGGTGTTGATGAATTTAAATAATGATGCGAAAGATATGGTATAATAGCACCTCTCGCTATCTACATCGCTCAACTCACTCATCTATTCTTACAATTTTGGCAGGCTCAATTTTTACTTGATTACAGCGTTCTTCCATACGAGTCAATGTAAGAAATTAATTCTTCTAAATTTAATTAAAAGCACGTGTATTTTTTTGGAACGCTATTTTTGTTTGGTTTTAAAGTACAGATATAGCAAATGTAAATGAATATTTTCCGTTTTTATCTGCATATCAATATATTTTATCTTACAGTTGCAAGGCAAATTGGTATTACACTTCGATGAGATGTAGAAAATTGCTACTTTTGATTATGAACAGAACGGTATTACCGTGTAGAATAACTGCTGGCAAAGTTGTGACTTTATCTATTGAAAGTTTTGGCGTAGTGAGTATATTTTCTTTATCTCTTACTTTACGGCTGTAATATATTTAAAATGATGATGGCGAATCCATTTCTCTCCTAAGGTTCTGAAAACTTCGATGTCTTATTTCACGATGCTGCGTTCCTTCCATTAACAATTTTAATGCGAGGAATCTGATAAGAAAATTTTGAAAATCATATTTACAATGTATTATAATGATTTCACGCAGCGGTAGATGTAGAGTGTTTAATTGTTAAAAGTGTACCAAAAAAATATATAAAACATTTTAGACCAATTTACAAATTTACTTTTTATCATCATCGTTATATTTGTCTTCAGTGACGGGATATAGAAAGTATGTCTGAAAATTACTCATCTAAAAACCAGTTAGTCTTTCATCACAGACATATTCACAGAAACACCATCAAATGTTAAAGAAGCAACATGAAGTCCATATGCATGCAGCAACTCTAAACTTTTTAAAAAAACAACTTTTTTGATCAGTTATAAATCTTTAAAAAAATAAGCAAAAGGAATTTTTCATGACCCATTTATGCACACAACAGTAAAAATTAAAACTTGTTTAGCTAATTTGTTAGAGTCATCAATATTCTAAGGAATCGCGGCTTCGCCCAACTAGGCGTATAATCATTGTCGGAAGTTAATCTTTTTTCTTATGACAGCACCTTTTTCATAAGAACAATTATCATTTAAAAGTTTAATTTGTGCAATTTATTCGCGAACAGTATATTGACAAATGATTAGTTACTTTTAACAAAGCCGCGAGCAAAGACTGAATGAAAAACGGGAAGAGTGACACATGAGACAGGGTAGTTTTGCGGGGAAAATAATTGCGTATTAATTTCGTAATGGCGTAACTGTGTATGTCACAAGGGGACATGCATAATGCCGCGATACACAGAGAATTAATAATCATATTTCGCCAAGTGGCGTTCACAAGGAATCGTTGATAGTTCGTAGTCTTAGTTATTCTCGGAGATGGCCGAGCGAAGAGACATTTGGCAAAGTCGTTGTTACACGATTCCCAGAGTATATATGAGCTTGATAGGAATATGGCCGTATCATACTTTTCGCGACAGATGCTTACTTTTCGTACCGATGTTTGCGTTCTTTCTCACCATCCTTATACCTCAGGTACCTGCAAATTATCGATTTGGAAATTTAGAAGATTAATTACACATTATCTTTTCTTGTCATAATTTTACATAATACCAGTCATTTAAAAATAATTTAATATATATATATTAATTTTGACATATAGTTAATGTATCTGCTAATTACCGCGGCAAATCTTGACGATGTATTCTCGTGTACCCTGTCGATGTGGATCACCATAATATTTAGCTTCAAATTATGGAGTTTGATGATGAACAACAAGAAAGTATGTGATGATCGCGCTTGTGAATTCCATATAATAAATATAATAAAAGATAGTCAATGTCGCGGAAAATATACTTATATTTCTAGTTGAGGACTTGTCTTGAGACGATAGAAGACGATTGGTCGTCCCTAAATACGGATGCGGAAAGAGCTATTTTACGACGACATAGCGCGCACGGACAGTATGTCACGGTGACATACGGAGGTACGTCTTGAGAAGGACAGAACAATTTCGGGAATTTTCGGCAGAAAAATCTCTCTTTCGATCATATCAATTTCCATCCAGTCTTTATGCAGTTTCTGGGAATTCTTCTCATATTTAAGTCGCTCATTGTGATACTGTTAGAAGACACGTCCGAGGCGACAATAACTTCCCTTGCAGCGGAATCGAAGCTGCCGTTTCGCGTGGAATACGGCGAGAAATTCGGTCAATTCCTCTATCCAATGACGATACACTGTTACTTGGCCGTATTCGCTCATATCAGTATTACAATCGTGGTCGACGCCTTCTATATTGCTCTAGTACGACACGCGTGCGGGATGTTCGCGATTGTTGGGTGAGGATAGATAAGCAAATCAAATCGAGATATTTGTCCCCCTAGGAATCAATTACAAAATTCAGCGTTTGCTCTCTCTTTGAATAAACACTGAAATTTATTGAATATTTAATATTTTATAAAGAATGAAAATAAAATAACAAGAAACAATAAAACAAAATAACAAAAAAAGTAAATTATAAAAATTAAGAAAACAAATTTATGTAATTATGCTCCCTCCTCGAAAAAATCCTGTGGATGCCCATGCTAAACTGCTCGAGTTTTCGTCAAATTTCGAGCTGGTCTCGAATAAACTCGGTTTCGATCTTCGTCAGGAGGAGTGTTATCATTTGAGATTTTTCCAAAAACAACCTGGAACATATCAGCAATGATAGCGACAGCAATTTTGAACTGAAACCCGACAAGACTAAGGATAACAATTACAGCAAAGCTCTGGATTGCTTACGCAAACATCTGCATGTGATACAGTTGCGTTAACATTAATGTTTCTGAACGTGAATCTTATTATTATATACAATCGTATTTTTTTTTTTAATTACTTTTAATCGCGTTCAATTTCGCAGATTTGCGGAGCTGATCGAGTCCACGTTCTCGAACATTTTCCTAGTCAGTGTTTGTCTGAATATGATCAGTGGAAGTATGATCGGTATACAGGTATAGATATGTGTGTATATGTATATATTTATATATTATAAATTTTGCGATAAAATTTTTTGACGAAGAAGGTTTCAGTAGCTTATTAATCATTAATATGTACATATTTGACAAAAATACTTGACAAGAAAAATAATAGCTAATTCGACAGTCTTTATGAAAAATTGGAAATAGACAGTAGTCATACATATATTTTAGGTGATCCTGAATTTAAACGACGCGAAAGATATCGTAGGTCCTCTCGCTATCTATATCGCTCAACTTATTCATCTTTTCTTATAGTTTTGGCCGGCTCAATTTCTGTTAGATTATAGTATCGTTCCTTACCAATCAATGTAAGAATACACTTCCTCTCCTAATTTAGCTTATATTACGATAAAATTTATCATAAGATTGTATTATGATATATCAAAAAATATATAATTCTTTTATATCTTTATTTTTCTTTATACATTTATGATAAAATCTTGTTTTCATTTTTTAATCACAAATTACAGACACAATAACTACGGGGCTACAAATTTTTCATTTTTATTATTTTTTTACTCTTTTCCAGAATTGTCATTAATCTTATTTTGAATTGCAGTTGCAAATCAAATTGGTATTACACTTCGGGAAGATGTCGAAAACTTTTCTTCTTAATCATAAACAGAAGCGTGTTACCTTGTAAAATAACTGCTGGCAAGATTGTGTCTCTGTCCATCGAAAGCTTTGGCACGGTAAGCAAAATTATGTTAATATTTCCGGCTTTACTTTCAAAATATCTTATGATAAATATATTTTGCTAAAAAAAATTAATGATAATTTTATTCCTCCAAGGTTTTAAAAACATCAATGTCGTATTTCACAATGCTGCGCTCCTTCAATTAATTATAACGACATCATCTGTGCGAGCAGTTTGTTAAATTATAAAATTTACACATGAATTTATTGTAATAATTTCTGCTATCAATATAGAATTAATTTAAAGATACCGAAAATATATGATATATAGAAAGTTTTAATAGATGTTATAATTCTCATTACAAATTCCTAATAGCCATTAAAAAACATTATTATTTCACGACTTAACTGTCCGAGAAGAAAATCTTTATAGTCGCTACTTTTTAGAAATACAGCTTGTTGAACAGACTGTTGTATTTCTATTACGGAAAAAATTAATTATTGTTCTTGTAACGGTTCACCTTTCCCGACGCCGCGGATCGGCTCGCCGGTTCCAGGATTCGGGAGGAAGGGGGAGATTCAGACTCGCTTATTCCTTATTAACAATGCTTTGGTTTATTCAAAAAGAAACAAATAAACAAAATGTTTGTTGGCATAAAGCCTAAATAGAGAAACTTATTGACTACTCGGTATAAACAAAATGTTTGTTGGCATAAAGCTTTAAATAGAGAAACTTATTGACTACCCGGTATAAACAAAATGCGGAGGCGTGTAGCCTGTAGCGGTGTCCGGAAAAGATTTACAAATTACCCGGTATAACTTAGAGATATGGTGTACGGAGGCGTATAGCTTATAGCAGGAAGAAACCGGAAACCGGGAAACCCGGCGTAATGACGAGAAACCCGTCACCCGGTGTATAGCAGGAAGAGACCGGAAACCGGGAAACCCGGCGTAACAACGAGAAACCCGTTGCCCGGCGTGTAGCAGGAAGAGACCGGAAACCGGGAAACCCGGCGTAACAACGAGAAACCCGTTGCCCGGCGTGTAGCAGGAAGAGACCGGAAACCGGGAAACCCGGCGTAACAACGAAAAACCCGTTGCCCGGCGTGTAGCAGGAAGAGACCGGAAACCGGGAAACCCGGCGTAACAACGAGAAACCCGTTGCCCGGCGTGTAGCAGGAAGAGACCGGAAACCGGGAAACCCGGCGTAATGACGAGAAACCCGTCACCCGGTGTATAGCAGGAAGAGACCGGAAACCGGGAAACCCGGCGTAACAACGAGAAACCCGTTGCCCGGCGTGTAGCAGGAAGAGACCGGAAACCGGGAAACCCGGCGTAACAACGAGAAACCCGTTGCCCGGCGTGTAGCAGGAAGAGACCGGAAACCGGGAAACCCGGCGTAACAACGAAAAACCCGTTGCCCGGCGTGTAGCAGGAAGAGACCGGAAACCGGGAAACCCGGCGTAACAACGAGAAACCCGTTGCCCGGCGTGTAGCAGGAAGAGACCGGAAACCGGGAAACCCGGCGTAATGACGAGAAACCCGTCACCCGGTGTATAGCAGGAAGAGACCGGAAACCGGGAAACCCGGCGTAACAACGAGAAACCCGTTGCCCGGCGTGTAGCAGGAAGAGACCGGAAACCGGGAAACCCGGCGTAATGACGAGAAACCCGTCACCCGGTGTATAGCAGGAAAAGACCGGAAACCGGGAAACCCGGCGTAACAACGAGAAACCCGTTGCCCGGCGTGTAGCAGGAAGAGACCGGAAACCGGGAAACCCGGCGTAATGACGAGAAACCCGTCACCCGGTGTATAGCAGGAAGAGACCGGAAACCGGGAAACCCGGCGTAACAACGAGAAACCCGTTGCCCGGCGTGTAGCAGGAAGAGACCGGAAACCGGGAAACCCGGCGTAACAACGAGAAACCCGTTGCCCGATACTAAAGGTAGGAGGCCAGAAACCGGGAAACCCGGCGTAACAACGAGAAGCCCGTTGCCTGGCTAGGAGGTCCGGAACAGGACTGGTGCCGGCTCATCCGTCGAGCCGGCTTATATACCCTGTCGGCGGTTCCCCCACTCTATATCGAGGCTGTGGTGGGGGTAACGCCGGCGTCGTAGTGGGGCGCCTCTGGGGGTTGTAGTGGGGCGCCCCTGGGGTAGGGTGACCCGTGTATCAGTTATGTTTTTGTGCTTAGGGGCGCCTTAGGCGCCATAGCCTCAAGTGGCGGGCGGGTGATCGGCCCGCGAGGCGTTAGTAACGGCCACGCCGTTACACTACCCCCTCTCTAGACGGCGGATCGTACGTGGTCGGCCGAAACGGTCGAACCGTATTATCCACCGTCCAGTAGGGGAGGTGGCTCGGAACTTCCGAGTGGCGTGGGCGGTATGGCGCTGGAGGAATCACGGCGGCTGGCCCGGTCCTACGCCCCGATGGTTTCCTCGTCCTCTTCCTCAGATGCCGCCTTGAGGTCCTGCACATGGATGTGGCGGTGCCATCGTCCTCGGGCGTCCTTGAGGTCAACGATTACGGGGGATACGATCCTCCGGACAGTCATCGGTCCGCTGTACTTCGGGGCCAGCTTGGCGTTGAACGCGTTGGCCTTGCTGGACAGGGGGCGGTCGCGTTTCCAGACGCGTTCGCCCAGTTGCGGTCGCCAGTCTCGTCGCCTCAGGTTGTACGGCTTCTCTTGCCGCTGGAAGGCCCGGGCGAGGTGGATTCGGACCACCTTGTAGGCGTCCTCCAACTGGGTCTGGCGGGTGCTTGGTCCTGGTGCTGGTGCGGTTCCTGGTCGATCCTCTGGATGTGGGCGGGCGAGCTCTCGGCCGTGCAGGATGTAGGCCGGAGTGTATCCGGTGGCCTCATGTCGGGCGGTGTTGATGGCGAACTGTAAGGCGGGGATTCGCTCGTCCCAGTCTTTGTGCCGCCGGCCTACGTACTGGCTGATCATTGTTTTAACCGTACGGTTCGCTCGCTCTACCGGATTGCATTGCGGAGTGTACACGGGGGATGTCCGATGTTGTATCCCGTAGGAGGCTAGCAAGGCCTTAATGCGTTGCGCGACGAACTGAGTCCCGTTATCGGACACCAGGGCGACCGGACACCCGTGCCAGTATATCAGGCGGTCGGTGAGTGCTCGGGCTACGGCTACGGCGGTGGCTTTTCTAAGCGGGACCATCTCGATCCACTTACTGAACCGGTCTTGTATGGTTAATAGCCAGGTATGGCCGCTAGTGGATCGAGGCAGGGGACCGATCAGGTCTACGGCGGCTTGTTCCCATGGTGCGCGGACGGAGGTGGCCATCATCCGTCCAGCCGGTCGTTGTTGACTGGCTTTGTGCCGCGCACAATTAGCGCACCCTCGGACGTACCGGGCAATTTCCCGAAACATGCCGGGCCAGTAATATAGCTGGGCCACCCGAGCCAATGTTTTGGAAATGCCTAGGTGCCCGGCGGCCGGGTCGTCGTGCATTCGCTGAAGCAGGGCGGGTCGTTGGTCTGTAGGCACGCACTGCTTCCATTGCTCCTCGGCTGGTGTTTCCCGGAAGTCCAGATCGTGGAGTACATGCCTGTACAATCGTTGATCCTGGATTTTATAGTCCGGGTGATCGGTCGGATGTCTCCGTACTTCGGCTAGTTTACGGTGGTACCACCGGCATTTCGGCCGGGTCACCGCCAAAGCTTCCGGGAGGCGGGAGAGGGCATCTGCCACCTGGTTAAGTGTCCCGCGCCGGTACTGGATGTCGAAATCATGTTGTTGTAATTCGAACATCCAGCGGGCTAGTCGTCCGGTAGGGGCCTCGATGTGTTGTAACCACTTTAAAGCTTGGTGGTCGGTCACGACGGTGAATCGGTAGCCCTCGAGGTAATCCCGCATCCGGCGTATACCCCACACGACAGCCAAGCACTCTAGTTCGGTAGCGCTATAATTCTTCTCGGCTGCGTTGAGGGTCCGGCTGGCGTACGCGATAACCCGCTCTCCTTCGCCGAGGTGTTGGGTTAATACGGCCCCTAACCCGTGGGCGCTGGCGTCGGTTTGTAGTAGAAATGGTCGCGCAAAATCTGGACAGGCGAGGACAGGTGCGGTGGTTAAGGCCTGTTTTAGTTTCCGGAACGCGGTTTCTTCTTCTTTTGCCCAGGTCCAGCGCGCTCTCTTTTTAGTGAGTCGAGTGAGAGGGGCGGCGATAGTGGAGAAGTTAGCGATGAATCGGCGGTACCATGACGCTACCCCCAGAAATTGCCGAACCCTGCGGAGGGTCGTGGGGGCAGGCCAATCGGTAATGGCTCGCACTTTCTCTGGGTCCGTCCGGATTCCGTGCCGATCGATAACGTGTCCGAGGTACCGGAGACTTGGCCGGCAGAAGTGACACTTTTCTGGGTTGAGACGGAGTCGGGCGTCACGGAGGCGGCGAAAGACTTCGGCCAAGTGGCCTAGGTGCTCCTCGAATGTACGGGATGCGACAACTATGTCGTCCAAGTAGACGAGGACGTGTGGCTCTAATTCGGGTCCTAGCACGGTGTCGAGCAGCCGTTGGAAGGTGGCCGGTGCTGAATGCAGTCCGAATGGCATGACGCGGAACTGCATCAGCCCTCTCCCTGGCACCGTGAAGGCGGTTGCGGGGCGGCTCTCCGGAGTTAGTGGCACTTGCCAATACCCGCTGCGTAGGTCCAACGTGGACAAGTAGTGTGCGCCTCGTAGCTTATCCAAGGTGGCGGCAATGTGAGGCAGCGGGTATGCATCTTTCTCGGAGGCCGCGTTTAATCGGCGGAAGTCTATACAAAATCGGTAGGTCCCGTCTTTCTTCTTTGCCAGCACTATCGGAGAGCTCCAGGCGCTGGTGGAGGGCTCGATGACTCCTTCGGCTTCCATCTTTTGGACCTCTTGGTCGATCACGGCTTGCATGGCCGGATTACGGGGCCGATATCGTTGTTTAATGGGTGGCCCCGGTTTTAGCCGAATTTGGTGCGTGGCTTTGTCGGTCGGGCCGTGGACCGATTCGAATTTTGGAAGTTCGTTATTTAGAAAGGCCTGTAGCCTTAGCGCCTCGTGGTAGTTCCTGGGCTGATACTGGCTGTCGCGATTCCATCTTTGGTTGTTGTCTCGGTGACAGGTCTGGGCGGCGGGCGCAGCTCGACTCCTAATTTCGCCCAGAGGTCTATGCCTATTAGTACGGCGTTGTCTAGTTGTGGTAGTACGGAGAAGCGGTGGCGGTACGATTTTCCTCGTAACCTGACCGTTGCTTCGATGGTCTCGGCAATGGGGACTTGCGTCCCGTCGGCCAGGCGTATCTGGGCTGCCTTGAGATCTGGGCTAGACGGTGTGCGGTTGATTCGGCGGGCCGTTTCAGCGTTTACGAATGAGATCTCTGAGCCGGAATCGAGGAGGCCCCACAAATGTTGTCCGGCGATCTGGATCCGGAGGTGCGGTCTCGGGTTGTATTTTAGGCCGAGTCGGGCTGGACGACGGCCGCGACGTCTCCGGCCCGCACCCCGTTTCCCGTCGGGGGGTGACAGTCACGGGTGAGGACCCCGTCCTTGCCACATCTCGAGCAGAATTTCTTCGGAGGTCGCTGGCAGTGCAGGCGTGTATGTCCTCGTTGCTTGCACCTCCAGCAACATTCCTCCCGACTGTAGACCGCGGAAGCTACGACCGGGGTGTGGCTTTGCGGCACGTCCCTTCGTCGTTCCTGTCTCCGGCGGTCGGCCTCTTCGTATTCGGTGGCTCGGATGCTCAGATCCCCGACGCTGAGCACGTCCGCCCGACGGATGTACAATTGGTACTCCGGATCCATGTTTTCGTAGAGCTGTTCCAGTTGGTTTAGGGGTGAATATCCCCCGGCGCGCCGCATCATGGTCAGGACCTCGGTGGCGTACTTTTGGAAGGACTCTTTAGGGCGTTGTTGACGTCCCTGGATCGTCCTTTTCATCTGTCTCTCATACCCGCTTGGCAGGTATTGCTGGCGGACAGCTTGGCGAAAGTCGGCCCAGCTGGCTATGGTATCGCGGATGTTGCGATACCACAGCAGGGCGTCTCCCCGTAAGAGTTCGGGTAGCCCTAACAGCATCTGGGCGTCGGTGTAGCTGTAGCCCAGGCACAGCTCTTCCGTACGCTCAAGGAATGCCAGGGGGTCCTTGCCCTCGAAGTGGCACCCCCATTTTCGGATCTGATCCATGATCCTGGCCGGTTCAACAGGTGTCGGGGTGGTAGCTTCTTCGTCTTTGGTTGGGCTTCCGGTGGCCATTTCGACGTTGATAGTGGGCACAGGTAGGTCAGTTCGAAATAGCGCGGGGTTTTGCCCGACAAATCGGCGGAGGCGTCGGCGGACCTCGTCTAAAGTTCCTTGGCTATCGATTCCGTGTCTTTTGGCCAAGGCAATAGCTTCGGATTTTGATAATTGATTTACCCTAGCGGGCATCTGGATAAAATTAAGCGAGTCGGGATCTCCACTGGGCAGGTCCCTGTTCGGGCGCCATGTAACGGTTCACCTTTCCCGACGCCGCGGATCGGCTCGCCGGTTCCAGGATTCGGGAGGAAGGGGGAGATTCAGACTCGCTCATTCCTTATTAACAATGCTTTGGTTTATTCAAAAAGAAACAAATAAACAAAATGTTTGTTGGCATAAAGCCTAAATAGAGAAACTTATTGACTACTCGGTATAAACAAAATGTTTGTTGGCATAAAGCTTTAAATAGAGAAACTTATTGACTACCCGGTATAAACAAAATGCGGAGGCGTGTAGCCTGTAGCGGTGTCCGGAAAAGATTTACAAATTACCCGGTATAACTTAGAGATATGGTGTACGGAGGCGTATAGCTTATAGCAGGAAGAAACCGGAAACCGGGAAACCCGGCGTAATGACGAGAAACCCGTCACCCGGTGTATAGCAGGAAGAGACCGGAAACCGGGAAACCCGGCGTAACAACGAGAAACCCGTTGCCCGGCGTGTAGCAGGAAGAGACCGGAAACCGGGAAACCCGGCGTAACAACGAGAAACCCGTTGCCCGGCGTGTAGCAGGAAGAGACCGGAAACCGGGAAACCCGGCGTAACAACGAAAAACCCGTTGCCCGGCGTGTAGCAGGAAGAGACCGGAAACCGGGAAACCCGGCGTAACAACGAGAAACCCGTTGCCCGGCGTGTAGCAGGAAGAGACCGGAAACCGGGAAACCCGGCGTAATGACGAGAAACCCGTCACCCGGTGTATAGCAGGAAGAGACCGGAAACCGGGAAACCCGGCGTAACAACGAGAAACCCGTTGCCCGGCGTGTAGCAGGAAGAGACCGGAAACCGGGAAACCCGGCGTAACAACGAGAAACCCGTTGCCCGGCGTGTAGCAGGAAGAGACCAGAAACCGGGAAACCCGGCGTAACAACGAAAAACCCGTTGCCCGGCGTGTAGCAGGAAGAGACCGGAAACCGGGAAACCCGGCGTAACAACGAGAAACCCGTTGCCCGGCGTGTAGCAGGAAGAGACCGGAAACCGGGAAACCCGGCGTAATGACGAGAAACCCGTCACCCGGTGTATAGCAGGAAGAGACCGGAAACCGGGAAACCCGGCGTAACAACGAGAAACCCGTTGCCCGGCGTGTAGCAGGAAGAGACCGGAAACCGGGAAACCCGGCGTAATGACGAGAAACCCGTCACCCGGTGTATAGCAGGAAGAGACCGGAAACCGGGAAACCCGGCGTAACAACGAGAAACCCGTTGCCCGGCGTGTAGCAGGAAGAGACCGGAAACCGGGAAACCCGGCGTAACAACGAGAAACCCGTTGCCCGATACTAAAGGTAGGAGGCCAGAAACCGGGAAACCCGGCGTAACAACGAGAAGCCCGTTGCCTGGCTAGGAGGTCCGGAACAGGACTGGTGCCGGCTCATCCGTCGAGCCGGCTTATATACCCTGCCGGCGGTTCCCCCACTCTATATCGAGGCTGTGGTGGGGGTAACGCCGGCGTCGTAGTGGGGCGCCTCTGGGGGTTGTAGTGGGGCGCCCCTGGGGTAGGGTGACCCGTGTATCAGTTATGTTTTTGTGCTTAGGGGCGCCTTAGGCGCCATAGCCTCAAGTGGCGGGCGGGTGATCGGCCCGCGAGGCGTTAGTAACGGCCACGCCGTTACATTCTTAGGCAAGGCTTTAGACATAATAATGAGAGGGAAAAGAAGAGAGAGAATATATAATTACACGCTATAGAAAAATAATTGCATCCTTATTATTGTAATGACAGAAGAAGTACGGTCATACGCGGAACATAAGGAATTGTTAATGTCCCCGGGGGGAAAAGTCTGGACTTTTTAGTGAATTTATAAAGAATCGTTGCTCGTGCGCCTAGTATTTCTGGACGATGGCCGCACAAAAAAGCATTTCGCAAAGTCGTTATTACGCGTTACCTAGGATATTCACGACATTGATAAGATTATGGCCATATCAAACGATCGGCAAAAACTGTCTGCGCTTTACGATTTATGTTCTCCTTCAGTATAGTTATACCCCAGGTACCTCATTGCACCTTTAATATATCGCGTCCTCTTAAAGCGTTTGTCACGCATAAAGAATTTATTAAAGTCACTTCTTGTATAGAGGAAATTAATTATACGTTGTCCTTCTCTCCCAATTTTCACGATATATTTATTTAAATATAGGGATTATATCTGCTAAACGATTCAATCGACATTGACGATGTATTCGAGTCTGTGCCGGCCATAGTTCTCACTATAGTATGCAGCGTTCAGTTAATAATCATGATAATACACAGTGAGAAAGTAGATATATTAAGTCACACAAATTCAGTGGTGTAATTAATATGTTATTAATAATGTGATTAATCATAAAATTATCAATATTTGATGTAGTCCTATACAAAAACAAATTGTGAGTATATATTTATAGATAAAGACCTGTTTTAAAAAGATAGAAGGAGATTGGCTTTCGCTGAACACAGAGATTGAGAAGACTATTTCGCAACGACATACTAAATACGGACAATCTATGACGAAAATTTATTCGGGTATGTATTAATATCGGGAAGGATTTAGGAAGATATTGTAGTTCAAAAATGTAACTGATAAAATTACAATTTTGGGATATCGCTTTTATGCCCTGTAGATTTTTTTCTTTACATATAGTAGACGTTTCAATATATTTGTTCTTTTTTAAAAAATAGAGAAAATGTGTAACAATTTGTATTTAATTTATTGTATTAATTTTAATTATTTATTATAGGAATTCTCATTTGTAAGATATGTGTTGTTATCAATTTCTATAGTATTCATTTTTTTTGCGGGATTATCACACTTATTGAAGCCTGTCATCATGGTGCTAGTGAGAAAATGGTATCGAAAATACAACAAAATCATCTTCATCAAAAATATCGAGTTTGCCTTATAATGTTGAATACGGCAAAAAAATGGAATCAGCATTTTTATTTGTTAATGTTCCACTAATGTTGAAGAACTTGTTAATGTTCTCTAGCAATGTACTCTCATTTCATTATCATAGTTGCTGTTGATAGCTTATTTTATACTGTGATCCAGCATATTTGCAGAATGTTCTCAATTATTGGGTAAGGATATTCGGTATCAAATGATAGCTCGATATTAAAAAATTGAAACAAAAGTATCTTGCGTCAACACATTAACACGCTTCTAGATACATATTAGAGAACATCGGCAAAAATGATGAAACCAATTTTCATCTAGACATAAAAAAAATACAAGATGACAATTATGACATTGCACTAAACTGCCTACGTCGGCATCTTCACGTATCAGAGTACATTTTTCTTTTCTCTCTCTTTCCACTCCTCCAATGGTTAATTATTTACAAATAATATTTATTCTAAATCAATATTTTTAAACAAAAAGTGATAAATGCAAGGCCAACTATCGAGCAATTATTCAAGTTGTTCAATCAAATAACATTTATTTCATGTATAAATTATTTAGCTACAATCATTGAATATTAAAACTAACGCAAAAATACAGTCATTCTAAAATAAACGTTTCAACCGCACGCGGTCTTCAGTATATTATTAAGATATAAAATCATAAAAAAATTCATATAATGTCGAAATTTAATTTTAGTTCTTCAGAGTCGAGAGTTTATGAGCAGTTAACGCGTGTTTCAATCCATCATGTGTAGGAAAAATGTCGAACCAATGTTCGCCTCGATATGATCTTTGATTTTATTCAGATCTCGAAAAGTTTCGTCGTTAATAAGCGAGAAATTAAAACGTTCCGTAGGCGCTGCGATTAATAAAAAATTAACGATTAACGTATGTCGAAATTACAATATATATCCCCAACAATTAGCAATATGCTTACCTAACATCGTCCTTCTTGACAATTTTAACGTCTTAAAAAGTTATTGAAGATGACACAAGACAAACCAACAATATAAAAAGACAGCTCATTTTAAACTCTACTTGATCAGAGAGTGTGAGTGTTTATACATGATCTAATACCTATGTTTAAACCGTAATGTCCTATTTGTCTTATTATTATTTATTGTTCGCTAATTTATCCAAAATATCAAAATATGACTCGCTAAGTAACTCAGTATCTTTGTTTAAATTTAGCCCATTTTTTTGTTCTTTAATATGTAGCATCTCAGAAATGAGTCTTTTATAATAATTATTTTCGTTGTCCAGAATCTTTATATTATCCCAATTAAATGTATGGTGTTCATTTCTTATGTGTTCAGAAATTACTGAATATTTCGTTGAGTCCAACCTGATATTATTTTTATGTTCTTTTAGTCTCGTCTGTAATTGCCTCTTCGTTTGGCCTACATAAGATGCATTACAATTATTGCAACTGATCTTATAAACCACATTCGAATTGCATGGATGTTTAGTTTTATCTTTCTGTGCTTTAATAATATTATCAAGTTTGTTGAGACATCTATATCCTACAATACACTCTGTATTTTTTACCGAGGAAACAATCATTTCTGAGATCCTATTTATATACGGAATGACAAAGAATTTTTTGTTAACTGAGTCCTTTTCTATAATTTCGGTTCTTTCTATGTTAGCTTGTCTCTCTATAATGCTTTTTTTAGATATGATGTGTTCTATCCGACAATTAATTTTGTTAAAGATTAGATCAAGAGAGTAACCATTGCTTATGAGTATATTAATGATTAGCTCCAAATTTTTATTAAAAAATTGTGGGTGTGATAACAACAGACATCTGTCTACAAGATTATATATTATTCCAATTTTATGGCATAATGGGTGGTTTGAATAAAATGATAAAGTCCTTCCTGAGAAGGTTTCTTTTTGATACTAGTCTATGTATATTGTGCTATTAATCATTTTAAGTGATGAATCTAAGAAATTCAAGCTACGATTAACCTCTTGTTCCACCGTGAATTTAAGTCTATCATGATAGTTATTAAAATTATTAACTATCTGAGTCATATTAATCATAGAAGTGGCCAGTATTATGTCATCCACATAACGGAAATAAAACAAACATTTTAAATGTAACGCTTTAAGAACTGTATCCTCAAGATCTTGCATAACCAAGTCAGCTATAATTGGTGATAACGGAGACCCCATAGGGGTCCCAAAAGTCTGTTTGTAAATTATGTCATTAAATGTAAAATATGTAGAGGTCAATATGAATTTTATACCACATAAAAATTCGCTTTTCGGTATTCTAGTATTTATTTCAATGTAATCCCATCTATCGTTAATACCGTTAATCGCAAGATTCAGAGGTACGTTTGTAAATAAATAAACCACATCTAAAGAAAACATCCTATCGTTCTCATCAATCTTTTTATCAGACAACATGCTGTACAACTCAAAACTATTATTGATATGACTTTTCGCTTTGGGTAGGCTGGTTTATAAGATGTTTTGTAAAAACGAAGCCAGCGAGTATAAAGCTGTATTAACCGATGAAACTATGATTCTAACTGGATAGTTTTCCTTATGGATTTTAGGTAATCCGTACGCTTTTGGAAGGAGAGAATCACTACAACGTAATTTATAATATTCATTTTTTGAGATGTAATCTTCCTTAAGCCATTTCTTCAACAACTCATTCAATTCATTTTCTATTTTTTTGCACGGATTTTTTTTAACAATAGTGTATGTGTTGACATCTTTTAATACGTTTTCCATTTTACTAGTATAATAAGATCTCTCCATTGCAACCGTAGCGTTACCCTTGTCCGCGCGTGTGAATAGAATATTCGGATTATCTTTGCAAAATTTTATTGAATCTCTGTGTGAACAAAGTAGTTTTTTTTTAATTAAGTCATTTTTATCATTAGTGTTGAGAAGTTGTGCAAATTTTGGAATCGCGATATTTCTAATAGTTGTGAGATTATTAATATTATTCCGTTTATGATTACTCTCTATGTCTTTGATAAATTCGTGTATCGCTATTTTTTTATTAATGTTTGGGAGGCAGAAATTATCACTCATTTGCAACAGATTAGAGACGTTAGGAGGAATATCTATATTGGACAGATTGATAAACTATTTTTTATTTGTATTTTCCAAAAGATGAATTATATCATTAAGAAATTTATTGGCTTCTATGTGTATACTAATCTCCCCAGCATCATTAGTGATTGCCCTAGGAGAATTTTTTGATATTTTTGTCGGTTGTGAGGTTTCATAGTGTAAAAAACAATATATATCTATGGGTTTGATGTTGTTGATATACTTGTAATGTTGTTTTCTCTTAAGCCAATTAAATTTCTTTTCGTGTGCAGTAAACAATCTGTTATGACAATTTTTAAAGGCAATATTGTGATGTTCAAAGATTCTATTCCACGCGTGCACAGGTAAACGATTATGTATAGGTTTGACTAGGACCGTTTACACGTGACGGGCATATGTAGAAACGGAAGTAACGAGAAGGTGGGGAATGCGAGAAATTGTGGTAGGGCATAAGCCGACACTGAAGAAATGAGTCATCTGCACGCCGAATCGATTATCAGCAAATATTATAATCTTGACAAACAAAATAAAGTGAAATGGTGAAGCATAATTAAATCAATCATTAATTTAAATAAGCGTGAGCTTGCACTAACAATCACATACATTTTATATGGTCCTTCGAGCCGGATCACGCGTGTGCGCGTGATTAATATTGAGACAATTCTGTGCTATTAACAATTGTTATTAACAATTAAACTATTTGTGCTATCATACTATTTGTTAGCTGATTTGCAATAATATTCCATTCTATTGATCGCTGTAACATTCCATTCGATACAAATCAGCGAAACGTTGAGTGACGACCGTTGGTGTCGTCGTATCCTTGACATTTCTCAGTCTATTGAGGTGAGACTAAAGTTTGTGTTGTTGAGCCGTTTTTTGATCATTTTGAGATCGAAATTCAATTTAACGATTGTGACCGTGATGAAGCAATAATTAGTGGACAAAATGAGTGCAGAACAACGCGAGAAGAAGTCGAGTCACGTCTTCGGAATTTGGAGGAAGCGTACGTAAAATTTCAGACCATTGTACAACAATTGATTGTGATAGTGCCGGAAGAAGACTGTGAAACTAGAGATTTGACAGAGGAAATGGATTTTGACGAGCAATATTTTTCCGTCAAGGCATTGCTGTTACAAGTCATCGAGAAATTTAAACCGGAATCTCCCGCATCGATATCCAGTAATGGAAATCAAGAAAACGACGGTACGCTATCACAGGTCTTGGAGCAGCAAGCCATTATTATAAGACAGTTGTCGGAACAATCTAATGAGACGAGTGGTGGAAGTACGCTATCACAGATATTAGAACAACAAATGCGAATTTTGGAGCGTTTAAGTGTGCAATCAGGTTCGGTGCGAGAACCTCACGTTAAACTGCCAATCATCAAGTTACCGACATTCGACGGAACCATCGAAGAATGGAAACGGTACGCTGATACATTCAAAAACTTGATACACGAGAGCGAACTATCCAATGTGCAGAAACATCAATACTTAGTCAGATCGTTGAGCGGTTCTGCAGCAAAAATAATCGAGTCGATTGATATATCCGATCAGAATTATGAGATTGCCTGGAAGTTGCTGAAGAAACGATACGAAGACGAGAGAGCGATTCGCAAACGGCATATTCAATGCTTATTTAAATTACCACGAGTTCATCGAGAATCAACTATTGCAATTCAAGAATTGTTGGATCACGTTCACAAGCATTTACGGGTTTTGCAATCAATGAAATTTCCGACGGAAGCGTGGGGAGAACTAATAATCTATTTAATTGAGAAAAACTTGGACAGCAGCACAAGGGGACGTTGGGAGGAACACATCGAAGAAATGACGGATATTACAACGACTACAATGACAGACTTTTTACAACGACGATGTTAAGTGTTAAAGCGGGCATCGTTGAACGAAGTCAAAGACTTGACGAACAGGAAGACTCATGGTCACGAGAGGAACGACGGAAATAAACAAAGTTTGTTCCATGCAAAATCGCAGCCTAAAACCTCGTTATCGACAACTATTCAAGGAGGAAGGTGCTATTGGTGCCAGGGACAACATCTAATTTACACGTGCAGCGAGTTTTTGCGCTTACCTACCGAAGACAGACTTCAAGAAGTGAGACGGAGGAAACTATGCATCGATTGCCTTCGAAACGACCATCTCGTCAAGGAGTGCAGGGCGAGTTCGTGTCGTAAATGCGGAGAGCGACGCAATACGCTGTCATCCGATCAGCGAAGGCGCGAGTTCCACAACGAATTCAACCAAGAAGGCGATGGGAAATGCGGAAAAGTCGTCGGGCGCTGCAGGTGGAGCGGTCGGGTCTGATCGAGAGGCGAGGGTCAGCGATTCAACGAGCGGTGCGTCCGTGTGTCATTTACTGAGCGAGAACGGAAGGAAGTTTTAATGTCGACTGCGATTGTAAACGTTCGAGGAGGTAAAGGACAATTACGAATTTTATTAGATAGCGCGAGCGAAACTAACTTTATAACGATGGAAGCGTGTAAAAAATTAAATTTAAAATTAGAAGATATTCATGAGTCTATTAATGGTTTGAACGACATGAATTGCGTAATAAAACACGGTTGCAGATGTTGGCGATGGCCTTTATATCGTCGTCGACAGATGCTCGGTCCTCAGATTCTACACAGATGAATATTGCTCAGATTATTAATTCAATCAGGATGTGGATTAAAGATTAGTGATATATATATGTATTATGTTCCAGTTAAAAAATGTATTTATTGCGATCCTCTATATATATATCGTAGAGTCGTTACAGACGCCGGAGATTTCGCTGTAGTTAACGCCGCCAGAATGATGACTATGATTATGATTCTCTTTTCTCTCGAAGATCTCCATATTTATACGCGTTGTCCAAAAAGTATTCCCACCCCAAAGTATAGGACCAATCGGAGCAGTTTTCATTTAAACAGCTTAAATCGTTTAGTCTTCACAAAAAACAATAACTTTGGCGAACGAGAGAGATTCGGTTTACGGTCGCACAAATAAATAAAAATGTAATAACACATTAAATTAAACCGGTCGAAGGACAAGTAGACGAAAATATAAATAAAATAAATCAACGTCTCTCTCGTTTTCCTTTTTCTTATACACGGCTAAATGTACTTCGCGATAAAATAAAATATATAAAAATGCCTACAGCTCGGCCAGCCTGACTCTTGACCAACCCGGTCAATCGTAATCCCCGTGATTCAAAAATAATTATTATAAGTAGTCTAACCAAAATCACAATGTAAATGTGTGTTGTTTAGTTGTTCCCAAAATAACAAAAAATTTACCATCATTTTCTATTCAAACGTCGCAATTATCAATTCCTGAAAATCTTAAAATGGCGGATCCGTTCTTTGTTAGTCTCGGCAAGATCGGCGTACTAATAGGTGCAGAATTTTTTATGTCTCTATTGCAAACTGGGAAAATTGAGCTCGGTAAAGATCTACCAACGTTACAGAACAGCAAATTAGGTTGGATTATATCAGGTTCAATTTCGGAGAATTTCGTCGTTAGTTGATCGATAAATCGTCAACCTTCGAATGCCCATACGTGTTTATTTGTCAGGAATGAAACCATCAACAATACGCTGCTTAAATTCTGGGAGTTAGAGGAATACCAAGATAACCAGAATACAAAATTGTCAACAAAAGAGCAAGCGTGTGAAAATCATTTCATAAATACACAAATTCGAGACACGTCAAAACGATTTATTGTTAGACTGCCTTTCTGAACAAACGAGGCTCAATTAGGCAAGTCGCGAGAAATAGCAATAAAGCGATTATGTTATTTAGAACGCAAATTCTAACGCAATCAGTAATTTCACAGACAATATTCAAATTTCATGCGAGAATATATCAAACTGAATCATATGTCAAGGATTACCGATTGCTGCGATACGAATTTACGGACATATCTGCCACATCATGGCGTGCTCCGCGAATTAAGCACTACAACTAAATTGCGAGTAGTCTTTGACGGATCTGCCAAAACTACATCAGGAATTTCATTAAACGATACACTAATGATGGGAGCAACTTTGCAAGACAACATAATCGACATAATTTTACGATTTAGATTGCACGCAATAGCAATCACAGCCGATCTTAGAAAAATGTACAGACAAATTTTGGTACACAAAAAAGATAGAAACTATCAAAGAATCGTGTAGCGATTCTCTTCGAGCGATCCTATACAAGAATTTCAATTAAACACCGTAACATACGGACTAGCGTGCGCGCCTTTTTTAGCGATACGGTGCGTTAGACAATTGGCTGGCGATGCAATCAGTGACTTTAGCGAAGCGTCACATGTACTATTAAATGATTTATATGTCGACGATATTTTGACAGGCGTCAAGTGCACGACTGACGCAATCAATTTAATTGCACAATTAAAGAATTTGCTAAATAGCGACGGATTCGAACTTCATAAATTACATTCGAATTGCAAAGAAATCGTAAATAAATTTGCAACGATTGATTCGGACGAAGAATCGTCGTCGGTCACGATCACTGTAGATACCATAAAAACATTGGGATTAAATTGAAATCCTGAACGCGATATCTTTCACTTTTCCAGTCAACTGATAAACAATTCTATTAAAACAAAACGCGAAGTACTATCGGCAATCTCAAAACTGTTCGATCCGTTAGGTTTAATTAGTCCTATTTCAATTTGTGCTAAGTTGATCATGCAAGGGACATGGTCCTCGAACTTAAATTGGGATGATCAGCTGACGCACGAGATTCAACAAGCGTGGGATGCGTATGCGGACGATCTAAAGAAAATACATGCAATCGAAATCCCGCGTAGAGTCATCTTGTGCTCCAATGCGAATCAATTTTATTTACATGCATTCTGCGACGCCTCGTTGAAAGCATACGGAGCATGCGTCTATCTACAAACTATTGATAATGACAATAACTGTGTCTCACATCTATTGTGCTCAAAATCGCGAGTGGCACCCGTGAAAAATAAGACAATTACGATACCAAAATTGGAGCTTTGCGGAGCCGTAGTCTTGACTCGATTAATTAAAAATGTTACACAAGCTTTAAAAATTGAATTAGATGGAATATACGCATGGAGCGACTCTACAATAACTCTTGCATGGATTTCCGGCAATCCGTCGCGCCAAAAAACATTTGTCTCGAACAGAACGGCCGAGATTCAGTCGTTCCCGCTATCCAATGGCGTCATGTCAGTGGCGCCGAAAACCCGGCCGATTTAATTTCACGCGGTACGGGACTCAATAACTTAAAACTATGTAAGCTCTGGTGGGAAGGCTCTGAATAATTATCAGATGTTGATAATTATTCACTGTGTGGAACGCAATTGGCAAACCTTTCGCCGGAGGAAATAACGGTCATTCACTCCGAAGAACTGTCGGAATCACGAGTAACGTTGCATACGAATAATTCAAGACAAACAATTCAGACGTTACTGAACAATCATTCGTCGCTATCAACAATTGAACGCATAATAGCATGGATTTTCCGATTTGTTTTTAACGCGAAATTAAGTAATCACACGGAACGTAAGCGTGGTTATTTGACGATAGGTGAGATTTGCAATGCTCATCGAGCCTTAATTATATCAATTCAACAAATTCATTTTGCAAATGAATTATCAAGTATAATAAAAGGAGGACGTGTTGAATCAAATAGTAGACTGCTTCCACTTGACCCGTTTTTTGACGAAAAAGGTATTCTCAGGGTGGGCGGTAGACTCAAAAACGCGTTAATAACTTTTAATAAAAGGCATCCTATCTTATTGCCTTCAAAGAACAATTTCACGAAATTGCTATTCCAACGTGGGCATCTCAGATTGCTACATGCTGGCCCACAAGCATTACTATACTCCACTCGTCAAAGGTATTGGACGATTGGAGGGAAGAATGTCGCGAAGAAAACTGTCCACAATTGCGTGATCTGCTTTCGGAATAAACCAAGGGCATTATCACAATTGATGAGACAGTTACCCGCAGATCGCGTAATTCCAAAGCGTCCATTCTTGGTGACCGGAGTTGATTTTGCTGGGCCAATTAAAACGTTAGCTATCAAGGGTCGCGGTAGGAAAACTATCAAATCCTACATATCGTTATTTATTTGCTTCACAACAAAGGCAATACATTTGGAGGCAGTTAGTGATTTGAGCTCTGCGTCGTTCATCGCAGCACTCAGACGATTTATCGGTCGTCGAGGTTGTCCACAACGCATTTATAGTGACAACGCGACAAATTTTGTGAGTGCAAAAAATGAAATCAACGAAATGTAACAACTCGTCAAAGAAAGAGCTCAAGATATAAATACGGAAATATGCAATCCTAACAATATCGAGTGGAAATTTATCCCACCATCGTCACCTCATATGGGGGGAATTTGGGAAGCAGGCGTGAAGTCTTGCAAATTTCAACTTGAAACGCATCATCGGTGAAAGGTTATTAACGTTCGAAGAATTATCGACAGCGTTAATTCAAATCGAGGCATGCTTAAATTCGCGCCCTATTTGCCAATTGCCTTCCACACCCGCAGATCTCCAGCCGCTCACACCAGGGCATTTTCTTATCGGAGAACCGTTGACTAGTCTTGTAGACATTGACACAAGTGACGTGCCAATCAACCGTCTCGATCGTTGGCAGCTAGTGCAAAAGATCACGCGAGATTTTTGAAGTCGATGGAGTAAGAAATATTTAACTTCCTTACAAAGTAGAATCAAGTGGAGACATGAAAAGTTGAACATAGTAGTGAACGATATTGTTTTAATTCAAGACAACAATGCCGCGCCGTTAAAATGGAAGTTAGGTAGGGTAGTCGAAACCCATCATACGCGTAGTTACATTAAAAACTGCAAACGGAACATATAAGAGAGCTATTGGCAAATTGTGTAAGTTACCGATTTCTGATGACAATTGACGAAATTAATTAACATTAATTGGTGGGCGGGATGTATAGGTTTGACTAGGACCGTTTACACGTGACGGGCATATGTACGGAAGTAACGAGAAGGTGGGAAATGCGAGAAATTGTAATAGGGCATAAGCCGACACTGAAGAAATGAGTCAGTTGTAATCTGCACGCCGAATCGATTATCAGCAAATATTATAATCTTGACGAACAAAATAAAGTGAAATAATGAAGCATAATTAAATCAATCATTAATTTAAATAAGCGTGAGCTTGCACTAACAATCACATACAGATTAAATAATTTGTTGGTGAGATTAAAAATCCTATTATGTAATGATTCTACCTATCTATGCAAATCAAAGATTTCAATGTTCATCGCATTTGTTTTGAATTTGTACAACATGTTCTCTAGTCTTTTGATCGATCTGTGATGAAAAACATTAAATTTTATGTGGCAAAATCTTTCCAAATGTGTAGGAAAAATATCGTTATTTTTACAAGTTCTTAAAAATCGCAATTTTGCTTCGAAGATAATCCGAATATTCTATTCACACGCGCGGACAAGGGTAACGCTACGGTTGCAATGGAGAGATCTTATTATACTAGTAAAATGGAAAACGTATTAAAAGATGTCAACACATACACTATTGTTTAAAAAAATCCGTGCAAAATAATAGAAAATGAATTGAATGAGTTGTTGAAGAAATGGCTTAAGGAAGATTACATCTCAAAAAAGGAATATTATAAATTACGTTGTAGTGATTCTCTCCTTACAAAAGCGTACGGATTACCTAAAATCCACTGGGCTCGTTCACACTAAAGCGAAGCCTACCCAAGCGGAAGGCGAATCATAAGCGTTTTGAGTTTTCGGGCAGGTGCGATCGAGATTTATACATGTGTTTTCTTTGTGGGTAATTGCTTCAAACGTACCCTGATCTGCGATCGACGGTTCACGATAGTGGGATACATGAATAAAACTAGATACGAAAGCGATTGCGGAGAAACTTATTAATGACTACATATTTAGAGTATGGACGAGTTGCCAGCAAGAGAAGATTGGGGACCCGTAGGGTCCGCACCAAAGTGAGCATGAGGTAGCAAGATCTTGAGGAGAAGTTCTAAAGGCGTACATCGAAATGTTGCATTTATTTCCGTATTAATTGAATATCCACTGGACATTGTATGAATATACTAGATAGTAATATCCGGACTAAATAAACCACAGGCTGACTTAATCAGCGGAGGGCCAGCCAGGCTATCCGTGTTGATTCTTAGAGGTCATGAAAGAAGCGCGAAGAACCCGAGGAAATCACTGTATCAAAAAGAAACATTCCAGAAGGCTTTATAATTACTCAAACCACCAATGGCTAAAGTGGAAAACACCGTGTAGACTAGCAGTGCTTATCACCCCAATTTAAAAAATGGAGGTAAAAAGTACCGAGAAGCAGTGTCCCTCTATTTCGTGGTCTACAAAATGAGGTCGGCGTAGAACACCAATCAAAAAGATTACAGATCATGCCAACCTAGAAAGAACCGAATTAGAAAGGGCTAGTTATCTTTGTTTCCTATAGTAGATTGATAGTTCCTCGGTAAAATACAGACGATTGTCATATTTCTAACAACTTGTAATATTTTAGAGCGGTTTCGCTACTATTGGTTAGGATATTGCATAATAAGGCGATATGAGAATTGAAACAGAGTATCTTTGCAAAGAGACCTTACAATGCGACGACATGCTAGAGATGGCGAAAATTAATGACGTCCAATTTTGTTGAAGAAAAAATTCAGATAGCTATTATGACTCGAATGATTCTCGGGTGCTTATTTGCAGGACGTATTCGAGTTTAAATGCAATTTCTTTTTTTTCTCGCCTCGTCTATTCCTATGGTAGTAGAACTAAACAATCTCGTCTGCTCATAGTATTTTCTTGATTACTTTAATCTTTCTAACCATGTATTTGTGATCTTGCATTTGCCACTGCTCGGCCTTGAAATAGTTTAGTTCACATCTACGTTGATTTTTTAGCATTATCCGGTTAAGGTGAACTGATAGATATGTTTTCACCGTGTATAATTAATTCTGATGTTATAAGTCAATTCCGAAAATACCGTTACCCGTATATCTTATGATATTATATTTTTTTCGTTTCAATACCGCAAGTTATATCTTACTGTTTGTTACATAATTTTATTGTCCGATTGTATGTATCCGATGTCAAATTGTAAATCCTAAATGTCAAATATATTATCTGTCAAACTCTAACACCACGGTATGTCTCTTATACCTCTCTCTCGACCATAGACCCATCACTCCTATAGACCCGCGACTCTGTATGACTTTTGGAAAAGAGACGTTAAGTACCGTTCACAGTATTATCGTGGCGCGTTCACACGCGCCTGGCGCCCAACTTTACCGCGAGTTAATGAACGCCCCTAAGGGCGTAGAATTAACTCTTCTGATACCGATTTTTTTCCGTTTATTAGTTAATCTTGGAGAATCTTTAAATTGAACGCTCCCCTGTCCGAACTTGGCGTTTCGGCACAGGAAAAGACGTTGCACCAGTTAGAATCATAGTTTCATCGGTTGATACAGCTTTACACTCGCTGGCTTCTTTTTTACAAAACATCTTACAAACCAGCCTACCCAAAGCGAAAAGTCATATCAATAATAGTTTTGAGTTGTACAGCATGTTGTCTGATAAAAAGATTGATGAGAACGATAGGATGTTTTCTTTAGATGTGGTTTCTTTATTTACGAACGTACCTCTGAATCTTGCGATTAACGGTATTAACGATAGATGGGATCACATTGAAATAAATACTAGAATACCGAAAAGCGAATTTTTATGTGGTATAAAATTCATATTGACCTCTACATATTTTACATTTAATGACATAATTTACAAACAGACTTTTGGGACCCCTATGGGGTCTCCGTTATCACCAATTATAGCTGACTTGGTTATGCAAGATCTTGAGGATACAGTTCTTAAAGCGTTACATTTAAAATGTTTGTTTTATTTCCGTTATGTGGATGACATAATACTGGCCACTTCTATGATTAATATGACTCAGATAGTTAATAATTTTAATAACTATCACGATAGACTTAAATTCACGGTGGAACAAGAGGTTAATCGTAGCTTGAATTTCTTAGATTCATCACTTAAAATGATTAATAGCACAATATACATAGACTGGTATCAAAAAGAAACCTTCTCAGGAAGGACTTTATCATTTTATTCAAACCACCCATTATGCCATAAAATTGGAATAATATACAACCTTGTAGATAGAAGTCTGTTGTTATCACACCCACAATATTTTAATAAAAATTTGGAGTTAATCATTAATATACTCATAAGCAGTGGTTACCCTCTTGATCTGATCTTTAACAAAATTAATCGGCGGATAGAACACATCATATCTAAAAAAAGCATTATAAAGAGACAGGCCAACATAGAAAGAACCGAAATTATAGAAAAGGACTCAGTTAATAAAAAATTCTTTGTTATTCCATATATAAGTAAGATCTCAGAAATGATTGTTTCCTCGGTAAAAAATACAGAGTGTATTGTAGGATATAGATGTCTCAACAAACTTGATAATATTATTAAATTGCGGAATGTTCGCGACTATTGGGTAAGGATATTCGACATCAAATAATGGCTCGATATTAAAAAATTGAAACAAGAGTATCTTGTGCCAACACTTGAATACGCTTCTAGACACATGCTAGAGAACATTGGCAAAAATAATGACGCCAATTTTCGTCTGGAAGTAAAAAAAATCGATGATGACAATTATGACTTCGCACTGGACTGCCTACGTAGGCATCTTCATTTAGCAGAGTACATGTTAAATGCTTAATCTTCTTTTCTCTTTCTCTTTCTTTCCCTCTTTCTATCTTCCTAATGGTTTATTATTAACTAAACAACTAATGTTTGCTCCAAATGAGTATTTTCCATGATTACTTGTAAATTATTTGTAACACATTGATATTTGTGATTTTGCAGATTTGCCAAACTGCTCGAGTCCTTATTTGCAAATATGTTTCTGTTCACTATTTATGCAGTGATACTTTCTAGCACTATATCCGGTATACAGGTATGAACAATGATATTTTTCTTTGCAGCAACAACAGGAATATATCATAAGCAATTTTGAGTATAACTTAATTGTAACATTGCATATACGAGTACATCCTCTAAAATCATTTAATCCTTGAATTAGAGACAAAATAAAATTCGATTTGATTAGTTAAATTTGTCTTCCAGATATTAATGAATTTACATACGATCGCTGTTGCATCACCTTTGTCTGTTTATATCGGGCAAATTCATCCATCTCTTTCTACAATTTTGGCAGGTCCAATTTCTTTTGGATTCCAGCGAAATTCCATATAAATCTATGTTAGAATTTCTTTGAATTTATTTAAATTATTTATTGTAAATCATTTCTAATCAATTTTTTTCGTAATGCGCGAACAGTTACGCCATAATTTAGTATTTTTTGTTAAATTATCAGAAAATTTTCTTGTATTCTTTGCATTGAAAAAGCATAACGCTTAAAAAAATATAATTTTTATTACTATTTATATTCAAAATAATATGAATCTTTTTGCATTATAGTTGCAAAGGAAGATGGTACTATACTTCTCGAAGATGTAGAAAGATCCTTCTTCTAATTTTGAACAGAACGATGACACCCTGCAAAATAACTGCTGGCAATCTCATGACCTTATCAATTGAAAATTACGGAGCGGTAAAGTAAAATTGTACATTTGTATTATAATTGTACAATTATTTATATACATAACACTTTGCAATTATGTTAAAGAATATATGCGAGAGACTTGTTATTTTTTAAAGGTTTTGAAAACATCGATGTCTTATTTTACGATGTTACGTTCCTTCCAGTGATGATGATTTATCATCTTCAAAAATAGTCAATGCTTAATAAACTTTTTTAATAAAATAACATTATACATAAAATTTTTCCTTTTTCTTTTTTTCTCGTCCTTCTAAAAATAAAAATTAGGTTGCCGATCAGACATAGTTCATAAATCATGTTTTTATAAATATTCTAAAAATCACAGCTCAACAAATGACGCACCTCATATTATGTATTTTCTGATGTTAAATTCGATGGATGTAAATTTCGGAGACTATCCAAATTATCTATTAGTAATGCATCTCATGTTTTTACATCTCTATAACTATTTCATATTTTAATATCTATTTGTATTATTTTTTATTTATTTTCTACTGATTGTTTCAAAAAAAGCATAAAATTTTCAAAAGTAAAATTATTCGGTGCGTTTACTAGGAACCGTGAAAAACTGAAAATCAATTCATATTACTCTGTACTGATACGCGCATATAACTTGCACTTGGATTCTTTCTCTCCTTTATTAATTCTTCTTTTATCGCAATTTGTTCATATATATTTCATGAACATATTGCAAAATAAATAAAAATTTCACATATCCTGCTTTTTTGGATGACAAAATAAAAATGTATAATAAATGTACATTTAAATATTTTTTTAGATTTTTTATTATTTGTTATAATCCCTAATTATGTCTGTTAATATATTTGCAGAACAAATTGATATTATAGATATTATATAATAACAGAGCAAATTGATATTGCACTTTGAGAAGATGTCAAAATCATTTTCTCTCAATAATAAACAAAACGGTCGCTTTTACAGATGTCTTCGTTCACAATCTTTATACACTTCGATTATTTATCATCTGTGCGATGCAGCTTATTAATAAAATTTTAAAATTTATTATACATGATTTTATATCGACACAGTTTTTGCCATCAATTTGGAATTAATTTAAAATTACCGAGAATATATGACAGGTAGATGTCATATCTTTCGTTACAAATTCGCAATTGCCATTAGAAAACGCTTATTTCGCAACTATCCAAGGAGAAAATTTTCATAGTCGTTACTTAGAAATTTGGTTTGTTGAACAGACTGTTGTATCTATTATTGCTACAGGAAAAGTGTTAATTTGTTCTTAAAAAAGGCTTTAGATAATGAGGGGAAGGAAACGAGGGAGAATACAGGGTTACACGCTATACAAAAATAATTGCACTCTCATTATTATAATGACAAGAACTATAGTCATAGAAGTAGCACAAAGAATTGTTAATGTTTCCGAACTTTTCGGTGAATTTACAAAGAATCATTGTTCGTGCGTCTAGTAGTTCCGACGATGGCACAAAAGGACTGTTGGCAAAGTCGCTATTACGCGTTTTCCAAGGTGTTTATGATATTGGCTGGAATATGGTCATATCATACGATCGGTATTAAGTGTCTGATCTTCGTGGCAGTATTTACGTTCTCTTTTAGTATTGTTGTACCCCAGATACTTCTCATTGCACCTTTAGTATATGGCGTATGGCGTTCAAAGCGCTCTTGTTACACATAAAAAGTTATTAAAAATCATGTATAGAGAAAATTAATTGCACATTTTTTTTCATATCCCAATTTTGTCGATATAATCCGCGATATTTATTTAAACATAGACGCTATATCTATTACATGCGACCGACATCAACAACATATTCGAAGGTGTGCCGTCGTTGATGATCATTCTACTAACTAGTTATCAAGTAGTATTTATGACGATATACAGTGAAAAAGTAGGTAGATTGAGATTGCATGCAAATTTAGTCGTGCAATTAACGTCGTATTGCACTTGATGTGGTTTTACATAAGAAAAAAAACGCAGGAAATGTATATTTATATAGGTAAGAACCTGTTTTAAGACAATGGAAGAGGACTGGCTTTTGCTGAACACGGAGACTGAAAAAACTATTTTACAACGGCATACTAAATACGGACAATATCTGACGAAAGTTTATGCGAGTATGTATTGGTAGAATCGGGAAAAATTCATAAAGATATTACAAATTATGTAACTGAAAAAATTACATTTTTGGGAAAATGCTTTTATGCTTTATGCATTTTTATACAGATGCTCATTAAATGTTATTAATTATAGAAATTTCGAAATATGAAAGAAACTCAAAAACTCTTTCCATTCTTATTTTTATTACATATCCACTCTTTTAAAAAAAGTTGAAAGAATGTAACAATTTGTATTTAATTTATTGTATTAACTTTAGTCATTTATATCATAGGCAATTCTCATTCCTTTAATATATGTTGCTTATATAAATTTATAGTAATCCTCTTTTTAACGCCATTGAGTTTCATTCTTAAACCTACCATACTGACGATAATGGAAAAAAATATAGAGAACGTAACAATGCCACCGTTGTCGAAATTGTCCTATCAACTTGAGTACAACGCGAAAATGGAGCAGCACTTTTATTTCTTAATGCTTCACAGTTCTCTAGCTGTATTGTCTCATTCCTTGATTGCTGTCGCTGTTGATAGCTTCTATTATGCTTTGATCCAACATGCTTGCGGAATGTTCGCAATTATTGGGTAAGAATATTCAGAATCAAATGACGACTCGATATTGCAAAATTGAAACAAGAGTATCTTGCGCCAACACTTGAACACGCTTCTAGACACGTGCTGGAGAACATTGGCAAAAATAATGACGCCAATTTTCGTCTAGAGGTACAAAGAATCGATGATAACAATTATGACGCCGCACTGGACTGCCTACGTAGGCATCTTCATGTAGTAGAGTACATGTTAATCGCTTAATCTTCTTTTCTTTTTCTCTCTCTTTCCCTCTTTTCATCTTCCTAATCTTAATTATTAATTAAACAAATAATGTTTGCTCCAAATGAGAATTTTTCATTATTACTTGTAAATTACTTGTAACACATTGAGATTCGTGATTTTGCAGATTTGTCGAATAGATCGAGTTCTTATTTGCAAATATGTTTCTGGTCTGTTTTTATTCAATGATACTTTCTAGCACTGTATCCGGTATACAGGTATGACTTGACCTTTATCTTTGCAGCAACAAAAAGAACATATCAACAGCTGTTAAAAAAGGAAAAAGACAGTATTTTAATTTGGAACATAATTTTATTATAACATTGCATATGTGTCTTTTAAAATTAATTAACCTTAATTAAAGTCGAAGACAAAAAAACTTTGATTTTTCTAAAAACTTAAATTTGTCTTCCAGGTGATGGTGAATTTAGACAATGGAGACAGTATTGTAGCACCTGTGTCTTTCTATTTTGCACAATTCTTCCATCTCTATCTATAATTCTGGCAGGCTCAATTTCTATTGGATTACAGCGATATTCCGTATAAGTCTATGTTAAAATTTCTTTGAATATCTTTGAATGCGTTTATCGTCAATTATTTTTAATTCATATTTTTTCGTAAGGCGCGAACACTTACGTCACGATTCAGTTCATTTTTGTTAAATTATCAGAAAATCCTCTTGTGTCCTTCATTGCGAAGCATAACGCTTATAAATATAAGTTTTATTGCTAGTTTTTATATCTAAAATAATATGAATCTCATTTTGCATTATAGTTGCAAAAGAAGATGGTACTATACTTCTCGAAGATGTAGAAAGATCTTTCTTCTAATTTTAAGCAGAACTATGTCGCCCTGCAAAGTAACTGCTGGCAACATCATGCCCTTATCAATTGAAAATTTTGGAACGGTAAAGTAAAATTGTACATTTGTATATATTGTACAATTAGATATATACATAACATTTTGTAATTATCACGCAGAAATAAATATTTTTATCGGCTCTCAATATAAAGAATATAAATATGATGTTTTCTAAATCGGCCAACAGAGCCAAAGCACGAAAAATTATTTTGTAATTATGTTAAAGAATATATGACGAGAAGTTTGATATTTTTTAAAGGTTTTGAAAACATCGATGTCTTATTTTACGGTACTACGTTCTTTCCAGAATTAATGTTATCATATTGAGAGAAATAGTCGTTAATTATACATAATTATTTTTAATATAATGTTATTACACATAAAATTTTTTTTTATATTTTGTCTCATTGTCTTCCTAAAAATGAAAATCAGACTGACGATGAGTCCATAAATCATGTGTTTATGCATATTTTAAAATTCACAGTTCAACAATGATATATCTCATATGTAATGTTAAAGTCGATGGATTTGATTTTTGAAAACTATAAATTATGCTGTTAATCTGTATCAACTATCTTATTTTTTCATATCCATTTGCTATATTTATTTATTTATTTTTTTATTTTTGATTGTGTCAAAAGAAACAAAATTTTCGTAAGTTAAATTATCCAATGCATTTACTAAGAATCGCCTCTGAAAATTTATTTATATACATAATACTGATTAAAAAGAGATATATAATAGGTCTTTGGAGAGAAAAATAATAAGAAATTACAAAAATGTGGACACGAAAGGAAAGACCGGCAAGTAAAAAGTATATATAAGTCCACTTGTCTTTTATGCATGTAATATTTTTCTCTTTATGTTGCATTGATGTACTGCTTCTCTCTTTTTCTTTCCCTTCCTGTTCAGAATTCAAAAAAATGGTAAGTCATATTTTTGTGTTCATTTACGTTACACTTCGAGGTTTTTAATGCTATTTATATCTTGGAGAATAGGTTTGTGTGCTGAGGGAAACGCAAAACAATTTCATGGATCGATCGTCCAAAACAAAGATGCATGAAGAAATAGCTTGTGATTATGACTTGTAATTTGTATAACACACACAATGCGTGAAATTGTGTAAGTATATTATTATGTACAGGGAAAAGGGAATTTGAGAAAAAGGGGGTTCTTGCATATTATCAGCTATTTTTGCAATCTTTCGGATATGTATTCGAATAAAAAATGTGGGAATAGAACGATTATACACACAAAAAACTCACAAAAAAATACAGAGCGTTTAAATGACATCTATAACAAAATAATTAAGATCGTATAAAATATCCTTACTGACAAAATTTTTACCATTCTGTTGACGATCGTTACCGTAATATGTTCAATGCTGTCTCTAGTCTTTTTTATTTCTGACTGGTAGCATAAAGATTTATAATGTTTTAATTTGACAATAATTTGTAAACTCCTGATATGACTTAATTGTAACTAATATTTGTTGGAGCAATCGCTGGAATAGCTGAGTTACTCCGTCCCTTTTGTTCTGCTTTACTCAAAGTTGAAGAAGAAGTAGAAACGCCAAGGGAGTGAGAGACAAAGAGAGAAAGAAGGGGGGGAGAGAGAGAAAGGGGGAGAGAGGGAAAGAAGAAGGGAGAGAGAAAAGGGGGGAGGGAGAGAGAGAGAGAGAGAGAGAGAGAGAGAGAGAGAGAGAGATTGATTGATTGATTGATTGATTGATCTTTATTAGCTTTCACAGCTATTACATATACATAATTACTATACATTATTTAACACATATTCTTTTAACAGTCTCTTATATAATATTAATTCTTCACATTGTTTTATCTCGGTGGGTAACGCATTATACATTTTTATTCCTTCGTAAAACAGGCTTTTTTGCGCACTTCTCGTTTTACGCAATGTTAGTACTATGTTTCCGGCCTGCCTCGTTTGTCTATCACATTCTTTTCCCACTATTTCTATTTTATTACTTAACGCCACCGATGCCATGTTATTTAGTATTTTAAAAATAAATACACCTACATTATAATATAATCGTTTCCTTACGGACATAAACTGCAGCGCCTGCAGCATGTCCTCAACTTTGGTATATCTATTACATTGCAATATGACTCTCATGGCACGGTTTTGAGCTACCTGCAGTTTATTCAACTGCGCTTCTCCCATCCCGACTGATAGAGTGGCACAATACTCAAAATGAGGCGCTATTATGGATTTATATACAATACATCTAGTGTAGGCTGACACGAAGTTACCTATTCTGTTTAAAAAACTAGTCTTTTTCCCTATTTTCTTAAGCATATAATCGCAATGATCTTGAAATCGTAGTCTGCCATCAATAATTATACCTAAATATTTTATAGTTTCCACACGTTCTATTTTAGTTCCATCCAAACATTTCAAAATAGTATTGCCTCTCAATTCTTTTCGAATACTTCTAACTACCATATATTTCGTTTTATCCGCATTCATTTTTAATTTATTTATATTCATCCAGCGTCAATTATATTATAAACCATATTCATTTTTATCTCTATATCTGCGCTACTTTCTCCACTTACATATATAAGCGTATCGTCTGCAAACATTTTTATATTGCATCCTTCCGGACATACTTCGATTATATCATTTATATATATTATAAATAGTAGAGGTCCTAGTACCGAACCTTGTGGCACTCCGTATTCCGTTCTAAGACGTTCTGACCGCTGATTGTTAAATTTGACTTGTTGCGTTCTGTTGTTTAGATATGTTCTAAACCATTCTAGCACTATTCCTCTCATTCCATATTGCTCTAATTTTTTTAACAATCTTGTCCTATCCACCGTTTCAAATGCCCGTTTTAAGTCTAGGAATATTACTCCTACTATTTCCCCTTCACTAATTGTTAACTTCCAATCATCAATGACGCTTTGTATCGCTGTTTCGCACGAATGGTATTTTCTAAATCCTGATTGATGCTCTGATATAATATCATTATTATGTAAATATTCATCTATTTGTTCCTTTACGACTAATTCTAAGACTTTCTCATAAATTGGTAATATATTAATTGGTCTAAATTCACTTGCTTTCTTTGGTTTCTCTACCTTAGGAATTGGTACAATAGTAGATGTTTTCCATCCCTCCGGACACACTCCTTTTATTAATGAATCATTTATTATCTTCAATAGTTCATTTTTTATTACGTGAAAGCTCATTTTTAATATATCACTAGATATTCCCTCATCTGTTCCTTTTTTCTTTGGCAAAGCCATAACAATTTGTTCAAGTTTCCTTAAATTTATCAACTTAAAATATTCCATTTTATCACTACTATTTACAACATAAATGGTTTTTGTATTTTTACTGTCTCTTTTTTCTATAGATTCTATTATATCGTTAATGCTCTGTATATAAAATATATTAAAATTATTCACTAACGTACATTCTTCTACATTCTTTAATATTTCAAAGTCTATGTTATTAATTTCTTTCGAACCCCTAGTCTCTCCTCTTATGACTTCCTTTAGAGTTTTCCACATTAATACAGGATCATTTTTATTATCATCTATCATGTTCTCATAATATTCTTTCTTTTTTTTCTAATTATTTTGACTGCCGTATTTCTCTCAGTTTTAAACTGTAACCAATCTTGTTCTTCACCCGTATATACCGCTCTTGCATACGCCTCATCCCTTGCATTTGTAGCTAATCTTATATCATCCGTATACCATTTTTTTCCTTGTCATATCTTTGGAATTTTAAATTTTTTCTTTGGTGCTACCCTATCTAACGCCGCTACCATATTCTGCACAAATTTCTCTGCTCTTTTATTTACCCCTAAATTAATTCTACTTTCTAATCCTTCCTCTATTGCATATAGAAAATCATCTATTTGAAATTTGCTGTAATCTCTACCAATGAATTCTCTATATTTTTCTTCAATATTACTTCTATTAAGTTCAACGCTTATCCATAAATGATCTGTTATCCTCGGCTTATCATATACGATACAGTTTACCTTAGTATTTGCAAAAACTAAATCTATCAAAGATTGACTATTTTCTGTAATCCTAGTTGGTTTATCTACGTATTGTTTCATGCCCAAACACAACATCTCATTTACTAGCTTTTTAGCATAAAACACTTCCGTCATTAAGTTTATATTAAAATCACCCAACATGATGCATTGCCCTTTCGCTACTAAACGGTCCACTACATCCTCTATAAATCTTAAGAAATCACCATCCGACGCGCTCGGTGAATGGTACACTACTATAATTACTCCTTTATATATATTATCTCGCATTTCGATCGCTACACACCAACAGTTAGATACTATTTTTTCTTTAACTATTACCTCATATTTGATATCATTTCTTATGTAAGTCATTACGCCTCCTGTGTTTCTATTTTCCTCATCGCATCTAACTAAACTATATCCCGGCGTATTCACTTCACTGTCTTCTATTTCCGCAATGAGCCTAGTCTCCGACAACGCCACGACTGCAAGATTCATCCTCTTCATATAGTCTTGAATTTCATCTTTGTGCGCCATCACACTCTGCGAGTTCGTGTATACAATTGATTCCATCCATGATTGCTACTTAGTGGACTCCCAGCCCGCTCTTTTTTTCTCCTCCTCTAGTGCTCTGGTGAAAGTCGGACATTTTCTGCTTAACGCATCATGTTCGTCATTTATCTTTAAGTTGTACGTTTTACTTTTGTACATACAATTTACACACCTCATCTTCGTTACCTTACAGTCACTTGCTTTATGATTTCCAGCACATTTATGACATGTTTCTTCTCGCTTACAATTTTTAGCAATATGATAGTAACCCCAACATTTAAAGCATCTCTTAACACTGTAATGTTCAAACACAGGACATTTCCTCCATCCGATATTTATTTTTTCTTTTTTCAGCATCAGCTCATGGGCAATTTCATCTACCTCCATTATTAAGGAACCGTCTTCTTTTCTTCCACTTCCAGCACGAGAATTTTCGTTACCTTTGGCCATTCTCTTTACTATTTTTATGTGGAGTTCTTCGTCAATTTTATTTTGTTTTTTGATTGTGTCAATTAAGGCTTCATCATCCAGCTGCATTTCTTCTTCTCCAACAATTACAGCCTTTATTTTTGGTTTTACTCCTTTCGGTTCTGTGACCTTGAAATCGTCACCTAGCTTCTCACGTACTGTATCCCTCAGCTTTTCCATTTCTCCCTCGCTCTCACATCCAAGAATAATCGATCCTTTATTTCCTTTCTTCAACTTTGATATTCCCACTTCCAGCTTCTTTATATCTATCTTCTCTTTCACCAATTTTTTGGTAGTTTCACTTTCCTGTTCCCTCTTCGGTTGCACAATTATAATGTTTTCTTTCTTCTTATTTTTTACCGCTTCACTGTAGTTCGTCTGCAATCCTTCCTTTGAGCCACCTGCTACTTCTTGCATCATCTTCTTCAAATTTTCTATTTCTTGTTTAATACTTCCTAGTTCTTCATGAAGTGCTTCTTTAATCATACTTTTAATTTCATTTTTACAGGTCGTTTCATTTTTTATTTCTTTTACAGCTTTAATGATCCAGTCTACTTTTACATCAATGCCTAACCCTTGAATACCACCGCTTGTGGACGGTCCTGTAGATCCTGTAGATGATGTTCTATCTTTTCCTCCCGTCGCCGGTGTTTTCTTCATGATTGTTTCTTTCTCACTATCGATCAAAAACTCCACAAATGGTCCTTTACACAGCACGTATTCTTGATTTCTATCTAGAATTTTATGCTTACTTACACATCCTGGATGGTAAAAAAGCTTTGAACAAGTATTACATTTAACAACTTTACTCTTTATTGCCTTTTTACATGCCGAGCATCTATACTCTGCATATTTATCGTCCATCTCGATAATTACCGGCCGAGAGCGCTATCTAAGCGTTCGCAGACCTGTGATCCACTTACACACGTCAGCACTAATGACCACGTATAATGCAAAAAATGTCTACCTGTCTTGCGAAAACTTCTCTGTTCCACAATATATTTACTGCTCACATTCACATATCGCGACATCCCGGCTAGATAACCCTCATAGTTATCCTCGGTCTATAGCGGCGTAACTTGAGCAACTTATTTACCTTCTTCTCTCTCTATTTACTAACAAAAACTTAGAATTTTGACGGAGCGATGTGACACACGTCTACTCAGAGAGAGAGAGAGAGAGAGGGGGAAAAGGGGAGAGAGGGAGAGAGAGGAAGGGAGAGGGAACGAGAGATTGATTGATTGATGAGCTTTTATTTAGCTTTCTCAGCTATTTTCTTATACAGTTTTAACATTTACATATGTAAGATATGCGCTTTTAATCTTCTTTTAAATAATTCGAGCCTATCGCAAGTTTTAATTTCTACTGGCAGGACGTTATACAATATACTTCCTTCATAAAACAAACTTTTCTGTGCACTCCTTGTTTTTCGAAATTGAATTTCGATATTACCCGCTTGTCTTGTTTCCCTATCGCATTTGTTCCCTACTATTTGTAACTTATCTCTTAACTGAATTGGTAACAGGTTATTCAATATCTTGAAAATAAATATACATATATTATATTGTAATCTTTGTCTTACTGACATAAATTGCAACGCCTCTAGCATGTCTTCCACTTTGGTGTATCTATCACATTGAAGTATTATCCTCATAGCTCTGTTTTGTACCTTCTGCAGTTGGGTTATCTGCGTCTCCCCCATGCCTATTAATATCGTCGCGCAATACTCAAAATGAGGAGCTATGATTGTCTTATATATAATGCATCTAGTATACACTGATATGTAATTACCTACTCTATTTAAGAAACTCGTTTTTTTACCTATTTTTTTTAACATATAATCACAGTGATCTTGAAATCGAAGTCTGTCATCGATAATTATACCTAGATATTTCATAGTCTCTACACGCTCTATTTCAATTCCGTCCAGACATTTCAAAATAGTATTACCTCTCAATTCTTTTCGAATACTTCTAACTATCATATACTTCGTTTTACTTGCATTCATTTTTAACTTATTTATATTCATCCAACGTTCGATTATATTAAAAGCCGTGTTCAATTTTATCTCTATATCCGTGCTACTTTCTCCACTTACATATATAAGCGTGTCGTCTGCAAACATTTTTATATTGCACCCTTCTGGACAGCCTTCGATTATATCATTTATATATATTATAAATAGTAAAGGTCCTAGTACCGAGCCTTGTGGCACTCCGTATTCTGTTGTCAATAATTTAGACCATGTATGATTGAAACGCACTTGCTGTTTCCTATTATTTAAATATGATTTGAACCATTCTAAGGCCATTCCTCTAATTCCATAATAATACATTTTTCCTAATAATCTTTCTCTGTCTATTGTTTCAAACGCTCTCTTAAGATCCATGAAAATTACACCTACCATTTTTCCTTCGCTTACTATTAATTTCCATTCGTCAATGACAGTTTGAATCGCTGTTTCACACGAGTAATATTTTCTAGACCCCGACTGATGTTCTGTTATAATATCGTTAGTTTCCAAATACATTTCAAGTTGTTCTTTTACTACTAATTCTAACACTTTTTCAAATATTGGTAACATATTTATAGGCCTATAATCGCTCGCTTTTTTCGCTTTATCTATCTTTGGAATCGGTATTATCGTAGAGGTTTTCCAACCTTCCGGACAGAGACCTTCTCTTAAAGAATTGTTTATTATATTCGCAAATTCCTCTTTTATTACAGAAAAAGTTGTCCTCAATATATCGCTAGTTATTCCCTCTTCCGTACCTTTCTTTTTCGGCAATCCCATAACAATTTTTTCTAACTGCTCTAGTTTAATAGTCACGAAATTTTCCATAAATCCTTTATTTTCGATAATATAAATAATTTTCTTATTTATATTCATCCAATGATCGATTATATCACCGGATCTAACGACCTTTATAGAGTTTATTATACTATTAATACTTTGTATATAATATAAATTAAATTTATCAGCTATATTGCACTCTTCGATATCGCCTAAAATTTCAAAATCTATATTTCCTACCTCTTTTATGCCTACTGGCTCGCCTCTAATTATTTCTTTCAAGGTTTTCCACATAGACGTAGGATTTTCTTTATTAAGATCTATCATATTTTCATAATATTCTTTTTTCTTCTCCCTAATTAATTTTACTACTGTATTTCTTTCAATTTTATACTGCGACCAATTTTGTTCGGTATCGTCATACAATGCTCTTCTATATGCCTTATCCCTTCTATCCGCAGCCTCTTTTATTTCGTCTGAAAACCATTTCTTCCCTTCCCAAACTTTCGGAATTCTAAATTTTTTCCTCGGCGCCATTACATCTAACGCACCCACTATACTATCGACAAGTTTTTTCGCCCTCTCACTGACACCCATACATTCACACTGACATTCCTGGCTTTCTTGTAATTTATTTTTCACTAATATAGCAAATTTATTTTCATCAAACTTTTTATAATTCCTAGCACTAAATTCTCTATATTTACTTTCAGTTTTACTAACACTCAGCTCAACTTTCAGCCACGCGTGATCCGTAATTTTAGGTTCATAAATTACCTGTACTATTTTATTGTTATTAGCAAAGATCAAATCTATAATTGTCTGACTGTCTTTCGTAATTCTCGTCGGTTCGTTAACATATTGTTTCATACCTAAGCTTAGCATTGTCGTTTGCAGTTTATTCGCATAAAACGAATCTCTCATAAGATCTATATTAAAATCTCCTATTACCATGCATTCTCCCTTTATTATAAACTCTTCTACTATATCCTCGAAAAATCTCAAGAAATCTCCGTGCGATGCGCTCGGTGAGTGATATATTACCATTATCACTCCTTTATATAATTTATCTTTTACTTCTACCGCAACACACCAACAATTCGATTCTAATTTTTTTTTTCCCTCTAATACTATTTCATATTTAATATCGCTTCTAACGTATAAAATAACTCCTCCCGTATTCCTATTCTCAGCATTACATCTAACTATACTATAACCCGGAACGTTCACTTCACTGTCTTCGATATCCTCAGTCACTCTGGTCTCCGATAATGCTAAGAACGCAGGATTTATTTTCTTCATGATCTGATGTTGTATCTCATCTCTGTGCGCAATTAAACTTTGCGCATTTGTATATAGTATTATCTCCGCTTCTTCCTGTGGTTGCTATTTAGCGTCCTCCCAGCCTGCTCTCCTCTTCTCCTCCCGTAGCGCCCTCTTAAAGGTCGGACATTCCGGACTAAGGGCGTCATGGTCATCGCTTATATTCAGATTGTATGTTCGATTTTTGAACATACAATTCACACATTTCTTCTTTGTCGCTGTACAATCACGCGAGTTATGACTTCCTGCACATTTATAGCATGCTTCCTCTCGCGTACAATTTTTTGCAATATGATAATATCCCCAGCATTTGAAACATCTTTTAACATTGATGTGATTAAATACCGGACACTTCTTCCATCCTACACTTAGCTTTCCTTTCTTCAGTATCAGCTCATGTGTCTCTTCATCTGCTTCTATTATTATTGACCCTTCTTCATTTCCTTTTCTTTCAGATTGATTATTTCTCCTTTCTTTGATCATTCTCTTCACAATTCGCATATTTGCTGTATCTCTCTTCTACACCTATATTAATAATTTTTATCTTTGGTTTTGATTGAGGCGACTCTATCACTTTATAATTTTCTCCCAGCTTAGTTTGAACTGTCTCCTTCAATTTTTTCACCTCCTCGCCGGTTTCACAACCCACGATTACTGTTCCTTTGCTACCTTTCCTTAATTTCGTTATTCCCATAGCCATACTCTTAATATCCACCTTTTCTTTTATCAATTTTTTAGTGGCTTCACTCTCTTGTTGCATTTTTGGCTTAACAATTATAACGTTTTCTTTCTTCTTCCCTTTAACCGCTTCACTGTAGCTTATCTGCGATTCTTCCTTTGATACACATGTTACTCCCTGTATCATTTTCTTCAAGTTTTCCAGTTCTTGCTTAACATTTACTAATTCTTCTTGAACTACTTCTTTAATCATTAGTTTAATTTCATTTTTACAGGCTGTTTCATTTTTTATTTCCTTTACAGTTTTTATGATCCAGTCTACTTTTACATCAATGCCTGATCCTTTACTTGTGAACGATCCTGCAGATCCCACGGATCCTGTAGACGATGTCCTATCTCTTCCTGCCGTCTTCATGTTTGTTTCTTTACTATCAATCAAAAACTCCTCAAATGGGCCTTTACACGGCACTAATTCTTGTCTACTGTCCAGAATTTTATGCTTAATTACACATCCTGGATGGTAAAAAAGCTTATTTATACAAGTTTTGCATTTGACGACTTTATTCTTTATTGCCTTCCTACATGCCGAGCATCGATACTCTGCATATTCATCGTCCATGCCGATAATTACCGGCCGAAACCGCTAATATCAGCCTAATCGATCACTCACCTGTGATCCACTTTCACACGTCAGCACTATTGTGTCCACGTATAATGTCTACTTGTCTTACGAGACTTCAATGCCCCGAAGAATAAATTCACTGCTCACAGTCACAGATCGCCATATCCCGGCTAGATAACTTTCATAGCTATCCCCTTTTTATGGCAGCGTAACTTGAATAACTTATTATACTTCTTTTCCACTGTTTACCGGTGAAAACTCAGTATTTTGACGGAGCGATGTGACACACGTCTTCTCCACTTCAGAGAGAGAGAGAGAGGGAGAGAGAAAGGGAGAGAGAGTGAGAAAGAGGGAGAGAGCGGGAAAGAGAGGGTGAGAGAGAAAGAGAGGAAGAGAGAGAGAGGGGGGAAAGGGAGAGAGAGGGAAAGAGAGGGAGAGAGAGAAAGGGGGGAGGGAGGAAGGGAGGGAGAGGGAGAGAAAGAGAGAGAGAGAGAGAGAGAGAGAGAGAGAGAGAGAGAGAGAGAGAGAGAGAGAGAGTTTATTAGCTTCTGTAGCTACACTTTCAATACAATAGATAACAGTAGTACAATTTAGCAATACTAAATACATTTATATACACACATCAATCATTTATCTCACTTCTTCCCGCTTTTCATTTCTGAGAAACTTTATAATTGGTCTCCTGTAACTGTATAGTTCGGCTACATGTATATACACACATCGATTTTTATCACACTTCTTCCCGCTTTTCATTTCTGAGAAACTTTATAATTAGTCTCCTGAAACTGCATAGTTCGGTTACACTTTTTATATACTGCGGTAGTCTGTTGTACATCAGAAATCCCTCATACAGTAACATTTTTTGTTCATCACTCGTTTTACATCTTCTTATGTATAAATTATTACTTTGCCGAGTCACCATCCCCTCTCTTTGCACTACTTGTACATATTTTACAAGATAACTTGGACACATCTCATTTATCATTTTAAAAACCAACATATATATATTATAAATAATTCTTTGCTTAATCGACATGAACTGCAACGCTTCTAGCATAGCACCAATTTTAGTTCGTTTATTGCACCTTAGTATGATTCGCATACCTCGATTCTGGAGTTTTTGCAAGAAACTCAGATCGTGATCATAAATACCGATCATCAATGACGAACAATATTCGAAATGCGGCGCTACAATCGTTCTACATATCGTACATCTTGTATATGGAGTCAGATCCCCACTAATTCTTCGTAAAACTCCTAATTTTGAGCCGACCTTTTTCCCCATATAGTTCACATGCGCCGAAAATCTTAAGTTTTTGTCAATAATGACACCTAAATATTTTATTTCATCAACTACTTTAATTACTTTATTTGCCAATATAATTTTGAGGTTACTCTCCTCCACTTTCTTTCTTATTCCTTTTATTATCATATCCTTCCTTTTATTTACATTCAATTGTAGCCTATTAACTTCTAACCATAATTCAATATCTTGCATTTGACCGGTCATAATTTCATTTATATCAGAGCTTGAATATCCCGTTGTGTAAATCAACGCGTCATCCGCGAATAACCGTATTTCACAATTCTCTCTCTTATATTTGATTATATCGTTAATATATAACAGAAATAATGTTGGTCCCAATACAATCCCGTTGTATAAATCAACGCGTTATCCGCGAATAACCGTATTTCACAATTCTCTCTCTTATATTTGATTATATCGTTAATATATAACAGAAATAATGTTGGTCCCAATACTGAACCCTGCGGTACACCTAATTTTACATCAATCGGATCGGATAATACACCATTAAATTTCACTTTTTGAGTTCTATTACGCAGATAGCAACTAAAATATCTAAATAATCTAAACTATTTCAGAACTGACCCGTTAATACCATATCGTTCTAATTTTTTTAATAGTATGTTTCTATCCACTACCTCGAAGGCTCTTCTCAAGTCAAGAAAGATAACTCCTATGACTTTCCCTTCCCCTATTGTTCTTTTCCATTCCAAGACTACCCATTGCAATAACTGACGAAACATTTCCCAGTCATCCGTACTCTTAGTTATGCGAGCCATCCTATGTGCCTCATCTCTTAGTCTAATAAGACAATAGATATCCTCCGTAAACCAGCTGTTCCTCTGCTTACATTGTTTTATTTTAATACTTTTTATTGGCGCAGTTAAATCAAGACAATAGACAATCTTATCTATAGCCAAGTTAGCTAAATCACTAACATTACAGTCATTACTATTATTTAACATTTTAAATTTATACTCAATTAATCGCGCAAATTCCTCTTTATCCATTTGTTTATAATTTCTGAACGTTAGTAACCTAGTCGCATCTTGTTTCCTAGTGCATTTGTAATACAATATTAATGCCGAATGATCTGTTATTTTAGGTTCATGCTTTATCTCTACCTCTACATCTAAGTTTGTAAAGATTAAATCAATAATAGATTCCGAATCAACTGTGATTCTTGTCGGCTCATCGACTAATTGCCTCAACCCCGCTGCATTTGTTATTTTAATTAATCTGTTCTGACAATAATTGTTTACTTTCATATCAATGTTGAAATCACCCATTATTATAACATTTTCGTTAAGTAAATCGTCATTACAAGAATCTTCGAGGAAATCCAAGAATCCAGAGTCACTGCTGTTCGGTGAACGATATATTAACATAAGTAAAAATTTACAGTCCATTTCACAAATTTGAATTTTGACTGTCCACCAATTTCTCTCGTTTATATTGTTACGTCCGCGACCACCCTCCGGATTATCTCGAAGAAATGTCGCGCGCACTCAAACTCTCACACGCCGGAAATGAATACACTCGCGTAATAAAGCAATAAACTTTAATATTAGAAGCCAATAAACCGTAGCGATACAATATAATATTACGTGCATTAATCCTAATGCAAATATATCCGCCGATCAGCTGTCAGAGGATACGTCCTCACCGCACGACAGCTAGACCAGAACAAAACGCATCGATAGACATAAACAGCTTCTTAGCGACGATAGAAGATCCTGATAGAAGACCCTGATAGAAGACCCTGATAGAAGATCCTAATAGAAAATCTTGACGATCGTATAATACAGGGATGTATCGTCAAACGGGCGGGACACGGACATAACACTTGCCCCCTCCTCTTCAAAATTGTCGTCCCGACAATTAATTCAATAGGACAGATCCAGAACAATTCCTTACAGGAACCTCGCCGAATTACAGTCCCCGATGTGACTCCATGTTCTCCCCGAACTGCTGTTCCAGGTACAACAAACTGCACACCATCTTGGGTCCAATCGACTTCATTGATTCCAGGAATTTTCCTCAAAGTCCCAAAAATTCTTCAGGCAAGAGAGGGGTAACATTCCGTGGGCCCAACGCCCTTTTAAAGGACTCCTCAAGCCTCTGCCTCGGCATTTGCCCAAAGCCCCCGGGAAAAACCACGGATCAAAATAACCACGGGGTGAGGCAGTCTTCGTCCCTTTTTTGTGAGGTAGTCTTCATCTCTTTTATCTCTCTCATCTTCATCAGGTCCTTTTTCTTTTTGTTGCCAAATAAGATTTTCCTGAAAAACAAATCTTACGGCAGAAAAATTGAAGAATACACAATTTTATTAAAAGTACAAGTAACCTATCGTGGGTTCCGATTCTAATGCAAGTTTCGACTATAAAAAGGAGCTAATCTATCCGAATGCACAATTTTACATTTGTGCTTATTTGACCTTATGATTCCAAAAACCACATCGCTAAGCTTTTTGATTATTTTATAAGGCCCCTCCCAATTACTTTGTAATTTAGGAGATTTGCCTTTTACTCTATGAGGATTATAAAACCATACTTCTTGACCAATATTAAAATTAATCTTCCTAGCTCTACGATCATGTCGTATTTTAGAACGAAGAGATTGAAGATTCAAACGCTGACTAGCACTTCTGTGAATATTGTCCAACTTTTCCCTCAATCTGTGTACATATTCTTCGGAAGAATTATCTTTTTTATCTACTGGAGGACTCCCTCGTAATAAATCCAAAGGTAGTCTTAAGTCTCGTGCGAAATACAATTCAGCAGGGGAAGCACCCGTAGCTTCATGTTTCGAAGAACGATATGCCAACAAGTACATATGAATCCAGTCATCCCAATCCTTCTGATCTTCTGAAACAAATTTAGCCAAGTAATTAAGAATCGTTTGGTGATGACGTTCTACCTGCCCATCTGACTGAGGATGTAGAGCAGTAGTCCTCGTCTTCCTAATCCCTAAAAGATGTGTTACCTCTTGAAAAATTTTAGATTCAAAATTTTTACCTTGATCGGTATGCACTTCCAACGGAACTCCATGTCGAGAAACAAATTGTTTCACGAAAACATCAGCTACCGTTTTTACTTTAATATTTTTTAAAGCAAATGCCTCTACCCACTTGGTAAAACAATCAATAATCACTAACAAATATCGATTTCCAGCTGTGGTAGTCGGAAGAGGGCCAAGTATATCCATTTGTACCCTCTCAAATGGAAATCCAGCATCAAACACTTGAAGAGGTGACTTCCCTTTTCCTGATGGACCTCTCCTTGCTACACAAACCTTACAGGAACGGCACCAATCCTCCACATCATTCTTACATGTAGCCCAATAAAAACGCTTTCGGATCTTCTCTAACGTCTTATTTACACCAAAATGGCCACCAGACGCAGAATCATGAGCCTCCTCCAAAACTTGATTGATGAAGTTCTTAGGAACAATAATCTGGAAAATTTCTGATTTAAGGTTAGGGGATTCCCATCTTTTATATAAAATTCCATCTCTAATAACCAAAGCATCCTAGTAGGACCAATAAACTTTCGCAGAAATATCTCTATTAATTTCTTGTAAATCAGGACGTCTATTAATTTCTTTCCCTTGAAGGAACATTGAAATAATAGGATCTTCTAATTGTTTATTCCGCCATTTCTCTGAACTATTTTCTCCAAGAATAATTCTAGCAACAGAATTTTCTTTCAATTCTACTTTGGCACAATAAACACAACCGAGTTCTGAACAAGGGCGTCTTGACAAACCATCAGCATTCTGATGCAGTCGTCCTTTTCGATGAATTATTTCGAACTCGTACTGTTGCAATCTCTCTAGCCATCGAGCTAATTGTCCTTCTAAATCTTTGAATGACAAAAGCCATCTCAAAGAAATATGATCCGTTCGAATTTGGAATTTCCTTCCATATAGATAATGATGAAAAGACTTCATTGATGCCACAATTGCTAATAATTCCCTTCGTGTAATGCAATAATTCCTTTCTGCTTTATTCAAGACTCGACTGAAATAAGCGATGACTTTTTCTGAACCATTCTGAACTTGCGATAATACCGCTCCTATCCCATGATTCGAAGCATCCGTATCCAAAATGAATTGTCCGTGTTCCTTCGGAAAAGATAAAATTGGCGAAGAAACTAATCTCTCTTTCAATTCATTGAATGCCTTTTCACAAGATGAATTCCATTCAAATTTTACTTGATTTTCTGTAAGAACAAATAACGGTTTGGCTATCAAAGAGAAGCCTTTAATAAATTTCCTATAATAAGAACAAAATCCTAGAAAACTTCGAATTTGTTTCCTATTCTGAGGAACAGGCCAATTTCTGACGGCAGAAATCTTCTCAGGATCCGTCGTAATTCCATGTTCAGAGATAACATGACCAAGATATTTTACTTCTCTTCCAAAAAGCGAACACTTCTTAGGGTTCAATTTCAAATTTGCTGAGCGAAAGCGAAGAAAGACTTTCCTCAAATTTTCCATCATCCCCTCGAATGTTTCACTGAAAACAATCACATCGTCAAGATAAACTAAACAGATCTTCGATAAAACATCTTGAAGAACTTTCTCCATCAACCGTTCAAAAGTAGCGGGGGCATTGCAAAGTCCAAATGGCATGACAGTAAATTGCCATAATCCATTTCCCACAGAGAAAGCCGTCTTCTCCTTGTCTTTGGAGTTCAGCTTTACTTGCCAATACCCGCTCTTCAGATCCAGAGTAGAGAACCAAGAATTTCCTGAAAGTTGATCCAAAATATCTTCAATTCGAGGCAATGGATATGAATCTTTCACCGTGACAGAATTCAGCTTCCTATAGTCGACGCAAAATCTTAATGATCCATCTTTTTTCTTTACCATTACGACAGGAGAGACCCACGGACTTTTAGATTCTTCAATAACTCCCTGAGACTTCATTTCTTTAATGATTTTATTGACTTCCTCTCTTAAATGAATCGGAACTCTACGTGGAGCTTTTTTAATCGGCCTAGAATCCGTAACCTTAATATCGTGTTTTAAAATTCCACAGTTCCCTGCAATCAAATCCTGAGAAAATACATCCTGAAATTCTAATAAGAAATTGGCAAAAATATCTTTTTGAGAGGAATTCAAATTTTTAGAATTTTCCCCGAAAAATGTCTCAAGAAAATCAGGGACTTTCCCTTTAATAATTCGAAAACAAGAAAATTCATTTCTATTATTCTCTTCAATATTTCCAAATTGGGATTCAAAAACTTTTTCTAGATTTATTTTTTCAAGAAAATCTATCCCAAGAATGCAATCATCAGAAATGTTAGCAACAATTATAGGAATCTCTACTTCATGTTTTCCTAATTCAATCAAAACGTTAACTTTATATTTAACTTCAATTAATTCCCCTGTAGGATATTTAAGATAACAATTGTTTATTTCCAAATATTCTTTCGATTCTTTCAAAAATCCGTCTCTAAGAATAGAAACATCGGAACCCGTATCTATTTTAAATCGACAAATCTTTCCGTCCAATTTTCCTTTATAATAAAAATTATTTCTAGTTCTACTTATTCTAGCACATTGTAAAACATTTGGGGCTATCACGCAATTAGCCGAACCTGTCCCGCGAAGTTCGACTAAACCTTGTTTTCCGTAAATGACGGACATTCAGAACGGAAGTGCCCCTCAGCGCCGCAATGCCAACATTCCTTTTTCGCCTTCGGACCGTTCCTTTGAAAATATTTATTATTATACGACTTCCCTTTCTCGTTATGTTTCTCTTTTGTTTCCTCGTTTTTCTCTTTGTTCTCAAATTTATTAAATTTATTATATTTATTATATTTGTTATATTTTTCAAAATTTTGATTTGGGAAATTTTTATTTTTTTGAAAACTATTTTCTTGAATAACTTTTACTGCCATTGCTCTCTCTATGGCAGATTTTAATGAAATAACGCTTTCTAATTGAAGAGTTCTCTTCAAAAGGCCGTCTGATATTGCAGTAATAAATTGTGCGCAAGCAATTTTATCTCTAACTTCATGAGAACACTCAGGATAGGCTAATCGCGACAATCTGTCTAAATCCGCGCCAAGAGAAGCCAAATCTTCCGAACTCTTTTGTCTACGATTCGTAAATTGCGCGTAATAAGACTGACAAGGGACATGTCACAACTGTCCGGAACCGATTTGATTCTCCTTGAAATATGTTGTTAAATACACAAATCTAAAAGACACGTATTTTTTTATACGTGCGCAATTTGAGTTTTAAGGGGTGAAACACCCCTTTAAAGAATAACGGTATTTTTCTTTAGGATCAAATATCTGCTAAACTATAAGAGATATAAAGAAAAAACGTACAACAAATTTTAATGGCTTGAAGAGTACTTTAAAGTTATATGAACAAAAATTTTTTTTTTTTTTTTTTTTTTTAAAAAACCCTCACCACCTAATTTTTTTTTCAAAATTAAAAATTTTGTTTTACCTAATTTAAAGCTTATTTTTTTCCAAATTCAACCATGTGTAATAAAGTTATGTTACGAAATATCATTTTCGAAAATTAATTATAAACGCTCCCGTATATACGCTCATCCGTGCTATGTGCGTAAGTAATTACCGTCGAACAATAAAATATATAAAAAATGTTTTTGTATAATTCTTATTTATGTTTTCTATGTATTTATAACTGCGTATTGTGTATATTTAGATTTAAAAAAAAATTTTTAAATATAATTAATAAGAATTTTTTAAATATACCCCCTGCTTTCTTATTATTTCTTTAATATTTAATTTCTTCTATAAAAATTAAAAACAATTATATTTTATAATAAAATTATTTTTTAATTGAATCTTGCGAATACCAATGTCGCAATATTTGGCATAAACAAATTTTATATCTTACGTTAAATGAATCATAAGATAAGATTATGTGTACGTGTTCCAGATAAGTTATAATTTTTACAATAAAATCTTTAATACGTTAAAATAAATAATAAAATAAGATTATGTGATGACGTATTTCTGATAAGTTAATATAAATTGTTCATGTAGCAGCATAATTCTCACAGTCGGTGTAGTCTTTTCGTTGTAATAATATCTGTGTAAACTGTTCTTTTATTGCAATAGAAAGCAAAATATAACATCTTTGAATATGATTATCAATCCGCTTAACGTTGTTAGACTTTTATTGGTGTCAATAAATTCAATATATTTAACAGAAACGCCAGTAACTGAAGCAGAAGTGGAATTAAAGGAAAACATTAAAAAAATATTACTGGATAGCGTTTTTCATTATAATGGGGTGGAAGTAACGGAAGAAATATATCTCGATTATGAAGAACCTTATAAATTACATAGTTTTGAAATAATTGAAGATGACGAAGAAGCATGGCATGAAGATAGTTTAAATTCTCATCCTCATTGTTCAAATGATGATACAAATTTTGATAGTTCTTATAAAAGACGAGCTGTTGAGTATTGGCGATTTCGGGACACTGATGAAAACAGTAATGACAGAAAAAGGAATCGTCCTCTAAGAGTAGTACAAAATAAATTTAGAAGAGTTTCATCTGAACGTCAGTTAAGGCGATGGGAAGAACAAATACAATCAGGTGGAAGTCGTACAGAAAAATTATCTTACATCTCCAAATTTACACATGATAAATTTACTGCAGCTGTCGAATCAGGATTCATGGTTCATGATATTGATTTAAAAAGATGGGCTTTACAAGCTCAAGAAGAAATAGGAAATTTAAATCCTATATTTAAAGCATCTCACAGTTGGATAGCAAGATTTAAGAAGTCTCACCGAATTGTTTCAAGAAAAGTTACGAAGTTTGTCACTAGAAGAACATTAGAAGATTCTGCTGATTTGCAAAAATCAGCTGATGATTTTCTGGAAACAGTAAAACCTCTTATTGAACAGTTTGGATCTGAAAATATTTACAATTCAGATCAAAGTGGTTTCCAATTGGAACTTCACTCTGGAAGATCATTGTCTAACCAGGGAGAAAAGAAAGTAGAACGTGTCGTGCAATCCATATCATCAACAACCCATTCATATACGATACAACCAATAATATCCTGTAATGGCAATTTGTTGTCCCCTTTATTTATTGTATTAAAAGAAGCTAATGGTAAATTTGGACCAAGAGTACAAGAAAATTTATTTAAAGCAGAAAATGTTATTGTAAAAGCATCGAAATCTGGTAAAATGACATCAGGTATTTTCCTTTTATAATTACTTTTTTTAACAACCTTATTTTATTTAACAATTTAATAAGAGTCATAAAAAAACTATTAAATTAACATTTATATTTTGTACAGATCATTTTAAAATGTGGTTAGAAGAAGCTTATTTCGCAAACATTGGTCCTAATAGCGTTCTTCTTATCGATTCATGGACTGGACATTGCCCCAATATGATTTCGGATTTAACACCTCCTGGAACACATATTACTACTATGATAATACCGAAAGGAACTACAGGGAAAATACAACCATTAGATGTTTATGGATTCAGAATTTGGAAAAATTTTGCTAAAAGATTTTCAGATGCGGTTTTACTGTTGGAAAGTAATATAAACTTACATGAACGAAATAATATAATAAAATTGCAATCTTTGATACATAATCAATTGTCATCCCCACGATATCAAAACTTATTTAAATATTCGTGGTTTAAAAGTGGTTATACGAATGAAAGACCAGACGAATTCGAAAATCCAGTACACTTTAGTTTAGACGAAACTTTAACAAAATGTGATATCGAAGGTTGCAATAATATAGCTGTAGTAAGATGTTCTTGGTGCAAGAAGTCATTATGTTTGAAACATTTTTTTGTCGAATATCATTATTGTAATGTGTATAATGAGTGAATAATATAAAATGCAAATACATTTTTAAAAAAATCTAAATATACACAATACACAGTTATAAATACATAGAAAACATAAATAAGAATTATACAAAAACATTTTTTATATATTTTATTGTTCGACGGTAATTACTTACGCACATAGCACGGATGAGCGTATATACGGGAGCGTTTATAATTAATTTTCGAAAATGATATTTCGTAACATAACTTTATTACACATGGTTGAATTTGGAAAAAAATAAGCTTTAAATTAGGTAAAACAAAATTTTTAATTTTGAAAAAAAAAATTAGGTGGTGAGGGTTTTTTAAAAAAAAAAAAAAAAAAAAAAAATTTTTGTTCATATAACTTTAAAGTACTCTTCAAGCCATTAAAATTTGTTGTACGTTTTTTCTTTATATCTCTTATAGTTTAGCAGATATTTGATCCTAAAGAAAAATACCGTTATTCTTTAAAGGGGTGTTTCACCCCTTAAAACTCAAATTGCGCACGTATAAAAAAATACGTGTCTTTTAGATTTGTGTATTTAACAACATATTTCAAGGAGAATCAAATCGGTTCCGGACAGTTGTGACATGTCCCTTGTGAGCCGAATGCCCTTCACCGAAACGTAATTCTAATTTTGACTTTAAATCCGCGAACTCTAAATTTTCAATCTCCGAAATTCCATCCAAAACGGTCCGCGCTTTCCCTCTTAAACAAGCGGCAAGAGCCAAGGTCTTTTGAAACGAATTCCAACCATTAGCTCGCGCTATAAAATCGAACTGGGCAATAAATTCGCGCAAGGGTACACTCCCGTCAAAATTCTCGGGTTTGAGCTTATATCCGAGCTCAAAATTATTGTGTAAAACATTGTTCAATTCGCTATTTCTACGTGTGGTGTTGTTCGGAATTCTATTATGTGTGTGACTTAGCTGGTTATTTTCCGATGAGGCGAGTCTTTCCTGTAATCGGTGCAGTTCCTCGTCCCGCTGTTGCAGCATCGTCAAAAATTGAGCCTGCTGTTGTGAGCGTTCCTCTCGCAATTCTCTAATTTGTTCTAACGCCTCCTGTAAAGCGTCCACGCGCTCGGAAGTTTCCTCGCTGTTAATCGCTCGAAGTGGAGTCGACTGTTGTTCTTCGCCGATCATTGCTCGTGACGAAGCTTGCGAACGAGTAATCCTCGGAGAATGCACCAAAGACATCGTAACCTTTTCACCGCACACACACACGAAATATTTGTCTTTTTCACTACGGCTCGTGGCTCGTGTTACGTCTGAACGATCCCGGACGAGCCCCCAAAATGTTACGTCCGCGACCACCCTCCGGATTATCTCGAAGAAATGTCGCGCGCACTCAAACTCTCACACGCCGGAAATGAATACACTCGCGTAATAAAGCAATAAACTTTAATATTAGAAGCCAATAAACCGTAGCGATACAATATAATATTACGTGCATTAATCCTAATGCAAATATATCCGCCGATCAGCTGTCAGAGGATACGTCCTCACCGCACGACAGCTAGACCAGAACAAAACGCATCGATAGACATAAACAGCTTCTTAGCGACGATAGAAGATCCTGATAGAAGACCCTGATAGAAGACCCTGATAGAAGATCCTAATAGAAAATCTTGACGATCGTATAATACAGGGATGTATCGTCAAACGGGCGGGACACGGACATAACAATATCTATAGCTACTGTTTTAAATTTCACCTTTTTATCAACATACAACAGTACACTCCCCGTTCTACTGGATTCTGAATCACCCCTCACACATGTGTATCCCTGTATTTGCAGCTCGTGATCTTCCACCTCTCGCGTAACGTGCGTTTTAGTGAAACCCACTATACTTGGCTTATAACTATCTATTAAGACATTTTCCAATTCATCCTTGTGATACAAAAATCCCTGAGCGTTTAAGCAGACTATCCCATTTTTTTCATTAATATTTAATTTTTTATTGTTTAATTGCTATAAACTACTTCTTCTTCTATTTTTTATTATTTCCGTCTCTCTTTTATAACAAGGACAGTCCGCATCAAACGCTGAGTGATCCAAATTAACATTACTCAGTCTAAAAGTTTTACTTTTTTCCATACAATTTATACATTTTTTTCGAACATCAACGCAGTCTTTTGTTTTATGCTTCTCTGCACAGTTACCACATACTTCTTCCTTTTAGCATTCTTTGGCAAAGTGATAAAATCCACAACATTTATAACATCTCACAATCCCTATGTAATCCTGTACTCTACAAATATTCCAGCCCATTTTGACTTTTCCTGCGTCTTGCATCCGCTTATGTGACTCTTCATTCATCTCAGCAATGACCGTCATTCGCTGGTTTTCTGTATTCCTTATTGTATGCAATATTTTTCCATTTATACTATCCTTCTTTATTTTGTTTTGCTCTTCCAACTTTTTCCAGAAATCTTGCTCATTCTCGCAATCCTCACTCTCAACACCAAAAATTTTTAATTTCCATTTTTTTGTTTTGGAGCTTTTATTTCGTATTTATTTCCTAAATTTCCTGTGACCTTCTCTCTCAATTTTATCGTCTGACTTTTATTTTCACATCCTATAACAACTGCTCCATTACTTATAATTTTCATTTTTGTGATTCCTATTCCTAACTCAGACACATTAATGTTCTTCTTCTTCTTTAAGTCTTTCTTCGTATTTTCACTCAAACCAGTTTCTTCTTCCCTTGGCTTAATGATTAATACTGTCTCTTGCTCGCCAGATACTATATCACTATAACTTTTCTTTCCTCCTACTGTTAATTCCGTATTACCTGTCAACATCGTTTTTTTAACGACTTCGTGTATTTCATTCCTTATTGTGTTACATATAGTTTTTTTAAGCTCATCTTCCATCCAGACTCGAATCTCTTTCCTTATTTTCTCCATTTCGACTCTGATCATATCTGCTATTGTTCTTTTGAATATCTTTATATTGCTATCAACTTCATCCTTTACTACTTTTTTTACTATTTCATGCAATGTAGTGGCATCCACATTCGTCTGCTCTATTTCATCCTCTGATACTCTCTCGCTGTCCGTGACAGATACCTTTTTCTGAACTCCTTTACTACTAGACGCTTCTTTAGCATTCATATTTATCGCTTTAATCATCCAGCTTTCTGTTTTTCCCTTACAAGGTATTAGCTCATTTGATGAATTGTATACTCTGTGCATCTTTATACAACTAGGATGGAAAAATTTGTCACACGACACACATTTCCATATTTCAGTCTTTATATCTTTTCTGCATTGTCTACATGCTATAAGTATCTGAGCTTTAGGTACATCCATTATATCATTGTCATATGCTTCTATCACTTTCTATTTTATCGACTTATCACTCGGTTACTTATCACACGGATACAAGAGCCGCAAACTTATTCCTGCCTTATCGGTGTTCAAAATCGCTATGTCATCCCTTTCCGGGGAAATGTCTGACTTCTATACACAAATTCTTCACACTATCAGTCAACCATCAATCACCAAAACCATCGTTAAACCACAAAATAACACTCCCCATAGTAACTCGCAGTTTGAGGAACTCGCTAATTAATTGATATCAGCACAAATATAACATCCAAATCAACAATTATTTTACTTCAAAAAACCAAGAACACTTAGCAGAAAAAGGAAAATGAAAAAGAGAAAGAAAACGCGCAAACGAAAAAACGTCCAGTGTTACAATTTGAATCTCCTTTATTTTCGAGAAGTTTTTCGTGTGAGACGAGAGAAAGGTAAGAAGAGAGCGAAGGGATGTAGGAGAAGATATGTAGAATCACACCGATATTCTATGAGAGGGATATATACTCATTTCTATCTATTAACCTCTCCTCCTTCTATCTCCACCTCTCCTCTCTTTCTACGCTATGATGTCTCCTCACTACTCCATATTAGTAAATTGTATATTCTAATTTTAAGAAAGTTAAGCGCTGGTCTACAATAGCAGTAAGTACCAGTAGAGTAAACAGCGTATGAATTGGATTGCCCATTTCGTCGGAGTAATAAAATTAACAACCTGCATTTTGGTACTGCTTACTCTTAACTGCGTACGTGCTATTGTAACCACGCTTGATAAATATAATAATATTAGTGTAGTTTTTTGCTTCTTACTTTATATTTAGATCATGAATATACAGAAAAGATCGATCGATGAAATATTACGAACAATGTTACTGGGCCCACTCGCAAGAAAAAAAAGCTGTGACTCTTTTGTAATTATGCTGAACATGCAGGGAAGCTTCCTAATCTTGGTAAATATATATTGCTATTTTATTCTAAATAATTGATATAATGTAGTTTTTGCTTTTACCTTTCATATTGAGTGATTAATACAAAGACAGGCTCTGTCGAGTAAAAATACCATCTTTTGAAAAACTGCTACAACAAAGAGAAAACTGTGATCTCTTAAAAAATGATGAGGCCAATTACTATTAAGTAGTTTCTTTATATTAACAAATTTAATGACAGATTTTTCCAATAAAACATTTATTAATGTAGTTTTGCTTCTTTACTTTATATTATAGATAAATGATACAAGAATGGATCTATCGATAAAAATATATCAACAAGAACTGCCTTGCAAGAAAAAGTCTGTAAATTTCTTTTGTAAATGATGCTAAATGCTAGGTGAGCTTCCTTAAATTGGTAAATATTATAATTGCTATTTTATTATAAACTTGATAATAATGTAGTTTTGCTTTTCACTTTCATATTAGATATTAATACAAAGAAAGGCTCTGTCGATAAAAAATACATGCTTTGAAGAGACTGCTACACAAAGAGAAACTGTGACTCTCTTAAAAATGATGATGCTCAAATATCATTAGGTGAGTTTCTTTAATATTATCAAATTTCATGAATCTATTTTGCATAAACATATATTAATATAGTTTGTTTCTTATTTTTAATTATAGATGATGATACAAGAATAGCATTTATCGATGAAAATATATACAACGGTATGACTGCCTCGCAAGAAAAAGGCTGTGAATCTTTTGTAATTGTGCTGAAATGCTAGGTGAGCTTCCTTACTATTGGTAAATATCATAATTGCTATTTTTATCATAAATACTTGATAATAATGTAGTTTTTAAAAATATGTGATATAATAAAAGGCCAACTTAACGAGTTATATGCTATTAATTGAAAAAATTTATTTATTAATTTACGTCATACTATAACAAAAGATTACAGATATAACGTTTCGACTGTACGACAGTCTTTCTCATATCCTAATAATATGTTAAAAAATTAATTTAGTCATTTCGACAATCATAATAAATACAACAATTATAAGATTATATGACGAACGCAGTACAAAATTACATGTTGTTGGCAATGAGTTAGAGCGTCAGATGCTGTTATATTATGTAACTACTGTGACAAATTATATATCCGCTCAAAGATTACATTTAGACTTTTAATAAATAGTATTAACTTACTTTTTTGTCAACGAACATAACACTTTTTTAAAAAATTATTTCTTTTTACTTAACATAATCACAATGTGTACTTTTTTAAAAAACAAATCGATATCTGTATCTCACAATGTCGGCGCGCTGTATATATACCCAATTTTTAAGATGACGTAGACAATTTTTTTAGAATATCAAAATAAGAACCGTCAAGACGCTCGGTGTCCTTTTTTAGGTTGATACTATTGTTTTCTTCTTTAATATATATCATTTCTGATATCAACCTTTTATAATAATTCTTTTCATAATCTAGGATTTTTGTGTCGTTCCAATTGAAATTGTGTGTAAATTTTACAATATGATCAGAAACCACCGAGTGCCTTGCAGAATCTAATCTAATATTATTTTTATGTTCATTTACTCTTGTGCCTAATTGTCTTTTCGTCTGTCCTACATATGTAGCATCACAATTATTACACGATATCTTATATATGACCCCCGAATTATTTTGGAGCTTATCCCTGTCTTTTTGCGTTTTTATGACTCTGTTTAATTTTTTTAGACATCTATATCCTACTGTTATATTTGATTTCTTTAATTCTGATGCTACTAGTTCTGAGATTCTTTCAATATATGGTATCGCTATGAATTTTTTATTTTTGTCGTTATTTATGATTTCGTTATTTATATCTTGAGTCATTTCTTTGTTTAATCTATTAGCCATAAGGAACTTCAGTCTATTATTGATTTCTGAGAAAATGAGATCAAGAGGATAACTATTGCTCAATAAAATCTCTATGATTAATGTTAAATTTTTACTATGAAAACGGGGATGTGATAATAATATTGCCCGGTCTACTAAATTATATATTACACTTTTTTTGTGGCATATAGGATGATTTGAATGATATGAGAGTGTTCTACCCGAAAATGTTTTTTTCTGAAACCAATCTATATATATTATGTTATTTATAATTTTGAGAGAGATATCTAAAAAACTTATGCTACGGTTATCCTCTCTTTCTATTGTGAATTTTAATCTATCGTGACAATCATTAAATTTTTCTACTAGATATGTGACTTGATCTTCCGGCAAGCAAAGCAAGATATCATCGACGTAGCGATAGTAAAACCTTATATTGACATTTATAGTTTCAAGAATCCTAGTTTCTACATCTTGCATGACAATATCCGCAATAATTGGAGATAAAGGCGATCCCATAGGAGTTCCATGTATTTGTTTATAGATCGTTTCGTTGAATGTGAAGTACGTTGAAGTCAAAATGAATTTAATTACATTAACAAACTCATTTTTGTCTATTGATGTGTGGTTTTCAATGTATTGCCATCTATTATTTATGCTATCTATTGCAAGGTCCAAAGGAACATTTGTGAACAACGATATCACATCCAAAGATACGATTGTTTCATTATTATTTAATTTAAGATCAGACAATGCGTTGCACAATTCAAAACTATTATTAACATGACTTTTCCCTTTGGGTAAACTTGTCACTAAAATGTTGTGTAAATATGCAGCTAAATGATGTAATGCTGTATTGACCGACGATACTATTACCCTGAATGGAACATTTTCTTTGTGAATTTTGGGCAAGCCATATGCTTTAGGAAGCACTGAATCACTGGAACTTAAACAATAATAGTCTTTTTTTGTGATCCATTCATTTTTTAACCATTGTTTTAAATTTTTGTTAAGGTCTTTTTCTATTTTTATTATTGGATTGTTTTTGATTGTCATATAATTATCTTTGTCATTTAATAATTCTGCAACTTTGTCTATATAAAATTCTTTGGTCATTGCTACGGTCGTGTTTCCCTTGTCTGCTCTTGTGAAAATGATGCTGGGATTTTGTTTACAAAATGTCATGGTTTTTTTGTACATAAAAGTAAGTTTGTCATTTATTATGTCTTTCCTAGTGTTGTTGTTTAAAAAAACAAAAAACTGTGGAATAGCTATGTTTCTTATTGTCGTGAGATTGGTTATGTTATTCGAATTGCTTTCTATGTCTTTAATAAATTCATGGACAGCTGTTTTTTTATCAGTATTAATAGGAAGGCTAAAATCACTACCTAATTGCAATAAATTTGTGACGTCAGTTGGAATATCTACATCAGTCAAATTAATAAACCATTTATCATTGGTTTGTTCTAATGGATTAATAGTCCTGTTTATAAAATTTGTTGCGTTAATGTGGTTATTAATATATTTATTATTTCGAGAGTTTACACTATTTTTCTCTGAACAAGAAAAAACTATGGGTTTAATATTATTATAGTAATCCGATTCTTTTTTTAGCAATAACCAACCGAATTTTTTCTTATGTAAGTAATGTAAGTTTAAAATTTGTTTTTCGAATAATCTACTATGGTGGTTATAAATCTCTTGCCATACCTGGGATGGGATGTTGTTATTTAATCTTTGTGTAAAGTATCTTATGTTTTTGTTAAAATACCCTATTTGTCTGTGCAAGTCAAATATCTCTATGTTTAATATTTCCATTCTAAATTTATGCAACACACTGTCTAACCTTTTTTTTGATTTATAATGACATACGTTAATATTACTATTGTCTGATAGATGCTTAGGTAAAACTCTGAATGTCTTACATTGTTTTAAAAATATTAATTTGGACACAGTTCTTATTTTGCCATAATTCCCCTAGCCAAGATTTTAAATCTTCAAAACTTTGTTGTCCATAATTATGTTGTACAAACTTAAAATTAAAATGGTGGAACTTAAAAAGTGTATAATTATTACGCATTGTAAGGCCAGCGTGAATTAAATGTATCTATTTTATAAATTAAACTTCGGCTCGTATACAATTAAAATATGTGATATAATAAAAGGCCAACTTAACGAGCTTATATGCTATTAATTGAAAAATTTATTTATTAATTTACGTCATACTATAAAAAAGTTAAGATAAACGTTTCGACTGTACGACAGTCTTTCTCAATATCCTAATAATATGTTAAAAAATTAATTTAGTCATTTCGACATCATAAATAAATATAACAATTATAAGATTATATGACGAACGCAGTACAAAATTCATGTTTGTTGGCATGAGTTAGAGCGTCAGATGCTGTTATATTATGTAACGACACTGTGAACAAATTAATATATCCGCTCAAATATTACATTTAGATTTTTAATAAATAGTATTAACTTACTTTTTTGTCAACGAACATAACACTTTTTTTAAAAAATTATTTCTTTTTACTTAACATAATCACAATGTGTACTTTTTTAAAAAACAAATCGATATCTGTATCTTACAATGTCGGCGCGCTGTATATATACCCAATTTTTAAGATGACGTAGACAATTTTTTTAGAATATCATAATAAGAACCGTCAAGACGCTCGGTGTCCTTTTTTAGGTTGATACTGTTGTTTTCTTCTTTGATATATATCATTTCTGATATCAACTTTTTATAATAATTCTTTTCATAATCTAATGTAGTTTTTCTTTTTATTCTCACATTAGATATTAATACAAAGAAAGGCTCTGTCGATAGGAATACATGCATCAAAGAGATTGCTGCACAAAGAGAAAACTGTGACTCTCTTAAAAATGATGATGCTCAAATATTAGGTGAGTTTCTTTAATATTAGCAAACTTCATAAGTGCTATTTTATGATAAACATATAATATAGTTTTGCTTCTTACTTTTATATTAGATACTGATATGAAAATAAGATCTATTGATGAAAATATATATAATGATATGAAAATAAGATCTATTGATGAAAATATATATAATGATATGAAAATAAGATCTATTGATGAAAATATATATAATGAAAAGGCTGCCTTGCAAGAAAAAGGCTATGAATTTTTAGAGATCAGTGACTCGCAAATATTAGGTGAGTTTTCTTAATATTAACTAAAAATTTAAAATATCCCACATTAATGTTATGTGAAGTGTCGGTTAAATCAGCTGGTTTTTTAATATGTTGTAGCTTATAATCTATTGAAAAAAATGTAATAGGCTCAAAGCTAAATAATAGGTACTGATTTATACAATCAGTCAAATATGAAATACTCGGGCTTTGCGAACTGCTTGCCTGGCTATACTCAATAATTGTTTATTAATTAGCCTTGAGATTATTGTATCTTTTGTTCAACAGATCATAAGCTACATTTGAAAAAAAACAGCTAGTTTAACTGAAATTCATTTCACATAAGATTAATGCGAAGTACTTTCATAACTATTATTTTAGCATAATTATTTGATAATAATTCAGTTCTGCTTTTATATTAGATATTAATACATTGATAAATGCTATCGATAAAAATGAAAATATTGGTCAGATGCATATCAAAGGCTGTAATTTCCTGAAAAATTCTGGAATTTTAATGACTATAGGTAATTTTTTCAATATTAATCACAATATTTTTGTCTCCTATCACTTTTATTTTTTATATGAAACAGATCCTTTATTAAAATTTGCACATGGCACTTAATATTTAGTAATTTGTATTACTATTGTATTACTATATATATATATCCTAAAAAAATCATAAAAATGAAAAGGTCAGGCCATGTTCAAAAGAAGGCACTCAAAAATTTAAACGATCTAATAATAAATTATCACGAAAAGTAACTGATATGTTATTCAAGGTGCCAGTTCAAAGTGAACATACGTAAAGTGTATATTATCTAAATTTAGTAATAATATATTACCATGAAAAATAACTGTGATATTTTATTCAAGGTGCAAGTTCACATTGAACATACATACATATAAGTAAAACTGATTACAATTTGATTCTAGAAAATAAGTGCGATATGTTATTCTTAGTGCACAAAATATAATAGTCGTTTATAGAGATTTGATTTGAAATTCATACTAGCCCGTACAATGAAAAATAATTGCTCGTAATTCCAGAGTACCAATTTGTTAATTACTCAGAAAAATAACATGGCGGCCTGCTCTCAAAAAACTTTCGATGGGTAGAATAAATAATTGAAATAAGAGTTGTGAAAATTGTATAAATTAAAAACCTCCAATCTTTCTTTAGTAAAATTTCGAATTTTCGTATCAACTTCCGATTTGTGTTATACCGTATTTTCAGGGAGTAAGTTATTGATCAGAAAACTTTGCCTTGTTGCTCGAAACGGGTGTATATTAAGTAAAATTTATAAATGTACAGTTCTCAGGTCAAGTACAATAAAGCTATACGCTTAAAAAGTTTACTGATTATTTGTCGTAATATACAATAAAAAATTACATATTAATTAAGTGAATAATATCGAAAATTATAAGTCAAATGAAACCTTGCTATTTAAAACCTATTCTTCATGATCGCAAGACACTATTTTCTATTTAAAAGATTTTCTTCAGAAACACAGAAGAAAAAGGTATTTGTATATAGTTTTGTATATTCACTTCGTTGTGTGTAGAGCTTTTAAAAATACGTTGAATCCTTATTCTAATCTAATCTTCTTCTAATGTAATACTTTTCGTACTTCAAATGTTGTAGTAATTATTCTGTAAGAGCTTCGACATTATTTCTAAATGGACATCGAGAAACATCATAGTTTTTTGAGAGCAGGCCGCCATGTTATTTTTCTGAGTAATTAACAAATTGGTACTCTGGAATTACGAGCAATTATTTTTCATTGTACGGGCTAGTATGAATTTCAAATCAAATCTCTATAAACGACTATTATATTTTGTGCACTAAGAATAACATATCGCACTTATTTTCTAGAATCAAATTGTAATCAGTTTTACTTATATGTATGTATGTTCAATGTGAACTTGCACCTTGAATAAAATATCACAGTTATTTTTCATGGTAATATATTATTACTAAATTTAGATAATATACACTTTACGTATGTTCACTTTGAACTGGCACCTTGAATAACATATCAGTTACTTTTCGTGATAATTTATTATTAGATCGTTTAAATTTTTGAGTGCCTTCTTTTGAACATGGCCTGACCTTTTCATTTTTATGATTTTTTTAGGATATCACTTACTTTTTAAAGTACAGATATATAGAGCAGCTTTCTATAATAGTAATTCATGTATAAATTAATAGTAATTCAAGTATCACAAATATATGTATTTTCGATTCTTATCACATAACTTTGTATAAGTAACAATTTATGCAATACAGTTCAAAATAATTGAAATATATGGTATATATATGTACATATATAAAATATATAATTATATTATAGTATACATATATATTTTATTTAATCATATATGTAAATGTTTGTATAATTGTAATAACTTTTAACGATACATTGCACATTTATTTCAATTGCAACAGAATGAATTTATATTCTTGTATGAATATTGAAAATAAAGAATGGGCCCCTCCATCGCCCATTCTCGTGAGAACGCAACCATATATTTTTCTTCGTCTCTCCGATTTTAACACGACATACATATTTCTGTCTGATAATTTTTTTCTGGATGATACTTTTTGAAATGTCATGAAGCCTAGGTCAAATTAGAAACTTATTGCACTCGTTTTAATGCAGCGCTTACAGCAGCTTTTATAAAGCGCCAGAGCAGCCGATATTTTATTTTGGCGCTTACGGCAACTTTTATACAGCGCTAGAACAGTTGATGTTTTAATGTAGCGTTTACGGCAGCCTTTATACAGCGCCATTATTTAATCTGTTCTAAGAACAATATGTATGCCCCTTGTGCTCCTTTGGGCCATTTTTTCTTGAACACTTCCATATCATTAGAGTAATACCATTCCGATTTTGTGTCAGCTCTCAACATACACGTGTAGTGACCACGACTCATTTCTTCACCTTCGTGAAATATAGCGCTTATTAGCTTGTACTTTTTTTATTAATCGTGATATTACTCGTCGGCACGGCGGTAATCCAATTGTTGATAATTTTTTTAGAAGCACCGTTTACAAAAGTATATAAATTGAGCTGTATTACTACGACGGAAAAAGTTGATTCGATTACGGTTTTCTTTTTCAATACGGTGCCCTTACATTCGTTACAATTGCCGTTTATCGTTTCCCATTTAGAAAATTCTACATTAATCAAACTTTGTAGAGTGACACCTTTTTTCCTTTTTAATGTCGAATGTATAGGTAATATTAACAAACTACTGCTTTCCAGCTTAGTTACATTGTAATTACATTTGATATTCGAGCAACATGTTACGTGCTTTAATTCGAGTTTTAATACATCATTGACGTCGGAATACGTCGATATTAGAGCCGTAAAAAATTCCGAAACATCTTGTTGTGTTCGTTCTTCGAAGCGTTTTCCGACAGATCTTCTAACCGCTTGAATGTTGCAATATTTACGTTCACCATACGCGCAGATAGCATCAATCAATGCATTCGATGCTTTATTTTTCAGTATTTGTTGCCTAATACGTACGCAATGAAACGCACATTGTAATATTACATTAGCGTAACACGAAACAGCATCGTTATTGCAAAGGCCATATATTTTCCACGTAACTATACTTTCTGGTTCCTCACAATCATAATTCTGCATATCATCAATGATATTAGAGATATCCCATCGACGATCGTACATTTTCACAACCTTTTTCTCGGACGGATTGATTTGTGGCAGTTCAGATTTGAATATAGATCTCAGTCAATTATATTCTACAATGGCTCTCGAGTTTGCTTTAACTGATGCTGGATTGAAATTTATCAAATGTAGGCCTTCCAATTTACTTACTCGTGACAAACCTACATAGGCTTGACCATCACTGAATACAGTCGTTCCTAAATCCATCATTGCATTGTTACATGTAATTCCTTCGATTATAAATAATTCGACATTCTTTAATTTGTCTCTCAAAGTTTTCAAGACCATGTCTGACAATTGCGTATATTTTGGTGTAGATTCATGACTAACCGGTAGTTGAAACATTCTATGGATTGTCAAGCCATCGATATTGAATGCTGCGATACCCGTGGGAGCAGATATGGCAGTCGTTTTTTCCAAATTTATTCTGATCCAATGTTTAATCGTTTCAATTAGAAAACTTTTCCCTGTACCACCCTCGCCACTTACGTACAGTCGCAGAATCTGATTCTTATCTTGTAAAACTTGGCATACTCCATCAAAGACTCTTTTCTGGTCTTCGTTCAATTGCGACATCATTTGCGATAAATCAATCGGGTCGTCAATCTTACCAAAATCTTCCAGATCTTTCATCGCGTCGTCAGCTTCTATCGGATTACAATCCAGTTCATCGTCATCGGATTTGTCTCTGTCTGCTGTTTTCAGATCATTTTCGCGCTTCTCGATTAATTCAGCAACGTTCTCAAAAGCTTTCTGTATTTCTTCGAGCCTTTCGTGATATTTCATTGCCTTCGTTAAAACAGACTCTGAATTCTTAAAGGCATCCGTGTAAGTCTCGAATGTACCTTTGAGTTCACTCAAATCTCTCCATGGTTTGAACAGAAGAAGCAGCGAGTAAAAGTATTTTTCGGGCTCAGTTTTTATATTAAATCGATAATGGTTAATTAAATAACCTTTTTTTCGTTTTTTAAAAATAAACCCGATGCCAGTTTGTAACACTTGACTTCGTCATTATTTGACATCTGTTTCGTAATTTCCCAGAATCTGGCAAAATCGTACAAATTCAATGATTCTAATTCCTGAGGTCTATTTGGATAGTAATCATCGATGAGTGACGAACAGTAAATATTCGTAGAATTTTCATCGAGAGCTTAAATTTCATTAAATGTTTTAACTTTTCTATTTCTCACCTCATTAACATCGATCCATTTGACCATGGTATCATTATCCGTACCGTACAAGGGATTCCCTAATAGTGTATCCGCAGCTTCTAAAGCACCGCATTCTCTGTTATTTAATGAACGCATTGCAAAATTCCACAGTTTCGATGCCAAGAACTTATTCGAATCTATTACTTCAAAGTCTGTATTGCATTTTTCCGACTTTGTCGTGTATTTTGTTAAATATGAGTTTAAAAACTCTGATTTTTCTCTAATAAATTGTATGTCCATATTTCCCTCCCAGGCTAATTTGATAGACGGATTATAATCATTTATAAACCTTTCCGACTCCTTGCGAGGAAGATCGTACAATCTGCTCTTACTGCGTAAATTTTTTCTACCGACTATCGAAGTGATAACGTCTCTTAAAACGAAATTCTCAGTAACTGGCCGAGGAAAATCGAACCGACACTTTCTGTATATATTAGTTTCCGTTTTTTTTGTACGCATGCAATACGAGTTATGTTTATGATTCTGATCACTTATTACCGTATCGTACAACGTTGGCGAAACATTTTCATCTGGAATTTCACACGTTACGTATTTTTGAATAAACGTAGCAACTTCTTCATCCGGCGATTTTCCTAATACTGGAGCATCTTTTATCCAAATCATACAATGCATGTGCTGGATACTTCTACGTTGATATTCCAGTCACCAGAAGTAATGAATAACCTTTCGTATTAAATTATCGGACAAACAAATAAAATCAATCATGGCTTTGAATTTTATACACATGAATCTAGAAGTACTTACAAGATCGTATGCGATTAGTTCGCTGATGCCTAACTTCTTTTTATCGGGATTCATATCTCGTAAATATTCACCCAAATCGAACCATTTCCATTCACTAGGACTCAAAGTCAAAAACCACGTCGCTGGACCGTAATGCAAAGTCATGCATTTTACATTATTGGACGGTTGTCGCCAAAATTGATCCGTATTTCTCAATTTTGCGAAAATACTCATTAAATTCGATTCTAATTGGTAACCTTTCAATTCGTTCAAGTATCTACCAGCAGTGTATCTCTCTCGTGGGTTAGAAACCATCATCGTATAATAGATACCACTTTTCAACTGTCGGTAGTTAGCATCATTGAGAAGGAAGAACAGATACTGCAGATTCAACCTGAATCTACTATGTTTCGACATCAATCGTGTTCTAATAAATAAATATTCCGGCAATGCAAAGTTTCTATCTTCTCGTTGTCCATTGACACCATCAGGATATAAATCAGGGAAACACATGACATCCAGATATTTATAACGATTATCCATTGGAAAATCTTCAATTTTCACCATTTGATAAAGCTTCAATGCAGATTCGTTATCGATTCTTTTCGCGTGTATTGGGTATATTGTATACTGATCGTTAATATCCGAATGTTCAGTGATTTGTGTGAGAAAAGCCGTACGTTTTAAAACGGTTTGATCATTATTATTTTTGTTTTGCTGTACATTGTACAAATTCAATGCTGGTAATTCCTCAACCTACCTCATTTATTTCGTCATTGTCGCTTTCCTCATCGACAATCCGATATTCTGTTTCCTGCAACTTATTCTTTAATAGATCATCAGATGACGCTGGAAGACGAATTTTTGAATAATGAGGATTATTTTCTTTCAACCATTGTAAAGCCTTATACATTTTATTAATATCTACCAAATTTTCCCAAACCACTTTAGATTTCTTGGGTATACCTCGAACGAGAATGTGCAACTCGTGATTCAAATTTATAGGATCTTCCGGAGGACATACCTTATCCAATGTTTCTTGTAAAGGCAGAGGCAAATGAAATGTTCTACCTTTTTCCTAAACAGAGTTCGATTATATAAGTTTCTTGATTTAAAATGTGCTATATTTAAATCATTTAATTATTTTTTTCGTTTCAAGTACAATTAACAGCAAAAACTGCATATACGTAGGTATGTATTTGACCATACTGCCATTACTTGAAACAAATACATTATTCGATATTAACAAATTGGAACTCTGGAATTACGAGTAATTATTTTTTCATTGTACAGACTAGGTTTAAATTTTTGAGGACCTTCTTTTGAACATGGCTTGACCTTTTCATTTTTATGATTTTTTGGAGATAGGGTGAGAGAGGACGAATGAGGGTAAGAGAAGACGAGATAGGCGAAAGAGGGTGAAAGAGAACGAAAAGGGTGAGAAAGGACGTACGAGGGTGAAAAGAGGTGAGAGAGGGTGAGAGAGGACGAGAAGAGGGTGAAAGAGGACGTAAAGAGGGTGAGAAGAGGACGATAGAGTGATGATAGGTCGACAAGTGAAGAAGGGTCGAAAGATGATGATAAAGAAGGAAAGAAGGGGTGAGAGAGGACCGCCGAAGAGTGAAGAGGTGCAAATAGGCCCGAAGGGGTCAGCGGGGTGAGCACGATGCACGAGGGTGCGCGGCCGACCTAAACGGCGTGGACGCGGACCCAACGAGGGTGAAAGCCGCCCCGAGATGGCGTGGGAATGAAGGGGTGAAAGCAGACCGAACAGGGTGAAAGAGGGTGAGAGAGAATGAAGAGGGTGAGGAGAGGACGAAAGCGGTGAGAGAGAATTAAAGAGGGTGAAAGAGGACGAAAGGGACCGAAAAGGGGGTTGAGGTTGGACCAAAAGTGGTGAAAGAGGACGAAGGGGGTGCGAAGGGAATAAAAGAGGGTGCACAGAGGATGAGCGAGAATGAAAGAAGTGAAAGAGGACCCAAAGAGGGTGAGAGAGGGCGAAAGAAGGGTGAAGAGAGTGAAGCGGACGAAAGGAGGTGTGAAAAAGGCGAAAGAGGGGGGTAGATTGTAGGGTGGGAGTGGGGTGTGGTTGGGGTGGGTGTGGGTGGGGGCGGGATGTTGGAGGGAAAGGAGTGGGTGGAAGTTGAGGGAGGTGTGAGTGAAAGGTGAGAAGAGATTTATACGCGGAAAGAGAAGAAGAAGAAGAAGAAGAAGAAGAAGAAGAAGAAGAAGACGACGTTTCTTAATTTTTCATGAAAAACGTCACTTTTTGACCGCTTGTATCTCCGGAACGGCTTGACCGATTTTATTTTTTCTTGGCTCAAATTACTCGTGGCGATGCCGCCTTTCAGGTTATGTTACGTGCAATTCAAAATTTTTTATATTTTAGTAGTTCTACACCCCCAAAAAATGGACTTTGATGGTGCAGGATAAGGAGACTTGTAGTGTCTTTTAAGGTCTTTTAGGGTTTGAACATGGCCGGAGACACTACCGCGTCTCCTGATATATATACAGTTAATATTTTCTAATTTTAAATGATATAACTGAATAATCTCAAAAATCTTTAGAATGTTGGAAAATGTTTTAAATATTTTTAATGGTTTTGAAGATTCAAGAGATTGTAATATATATTTAATTTTTGAAAAAAGTCAACACAAACAATAAAAAATTATAATTTTTTTAAATAAAATTATATATTATTTCAAATATATATAGGATATCTCATTTACAGAACTATAAATTTACAGAACTCAAATCAGTTTTATTGAAAACTAATTTTAAAGTGATGTAAAGGTCATCCCTCAACACACATATCCTGAAGACGTTTCTGAGAACATCTTGAGAATGTTCAATGTCCTCTGGATATCCTCAGAATGTCTTCGGATATGTGTGCTATTAGGGTTTTTATTTCTTAAATAGAACCACCTATTTTTTCACATAAATTGATTTCTCACAATATTCTGAATAAACATTTATAAGAGCAGGTGGTCATAAGTGAATAGTTTGAGGTATTTTATACTCTTCAATTTAACATAATCTTACTAGACTAAATTTTTTATAAATAAAATTTTTTAAGATATTCATTTTCCGATAATCTTAGTTTAATATTTTTATGCACAAAAATAGAGAAAAATTGATTATATAAAGAAAACATAGTTGTTTTAAAAAATATGTAACTGATAGTTGTAAATTACATATTTTTTTTCTTAAAAAAACTGTTTTTCTTTACAACAATCGATTCTTTCATAATTTTTAGCATAAAAGTATTGAAGTAGACTATCAAAAATGAATATTTTATGAAATATTCATAGTTGCGAGATATTTAGTTACAATTTTTACAAAACTACAGTATAAATATCGCGTAAAGTATATTTACTTTTTGATCAGCTTATTTTTACAACATTTTATGCAGAATATTGTGAAAAATCGACTCACGTGAAAAAATATACTGGTTTCATCTAAGAAATTAAAGGTGATCTTCAAACAACTTCAGTCAAGATCAAATCATGACACCATTTATGTCCCGCTTAAAACCATACAACTTTTATTTGAAACATTTGTCAATAAAATCATTGGTTTTGTGAATATAGTACTGTAAATTTAAAATGGGATATTATCCTGTATATAATTGCGATTCCCAAGAAGTTAATTATATTAATAAAATCACCGACAAAATTAGACATCCTATATTACGAAAATATATTATTTTCTATATTATATAATCGTAATATTTATTTTTATTGTATTTATAATTTTTTATTTTCAGATATGTCTTATGACGTCACATCTGATAATTTTGATGACTGTGTTAAAAAATTTTTTTTCGTGATTTTGGTATGTTATTAAATTATTCCCAATTATACCATATTTACCGTAATTATTATACAAGAAACAATTAACAAATGTAGCATGTTTATTTGTAAACAAAAAAGAGAACTTTAATTGTTCTATCAAAATATTTTGCACAAACTTTTTAATATATTTATTAATTAAGTTTAGATTTATAGTCCCCATTTTAATTGATCATTCCTCAAAGCTTTTTTATTTTTGATTACACAAAATATTTCAAATAAAAATGTTTCTTAATTTGAAGGGAGGCAGAAAATGACGCTACTGATTTTTTATTAAAAGGCCCTTCTCAAGTTAATTTAAAAGTCATTTATGTTCTTGTATATATAAAATATATATATATATATATTATGTATATATATAGAATTATATATTCTTTTATACAAATTAATTCCTCGGAATTTTGGCATAAAAAGTTGTAAGCGTAAGATGGTTAAAAAGTTTACGAATAGTATACGAAATTCTTTATACTTAAATTTGACATAGTTTTATATAAACTATAAAATATTTCATAAGATTATTCTTTTTTAGGCAATTTTATTTAATAATTTTGTGCATAAAATAATGCAGAAATCAGCTATGAAAAAAAAATACAGTTTGTAAGAAAAGTATGCAGCTGCTAATTGTAATTTACATACTTTTTCTTGAAAACAACTATACGCTTTCTTTATACCAATTAATTTTCTCTCTTTATTTTGGCAAAAGTATTGAGATAAGATCATCAAAAAATAAATATTTACTAAATATTTCATAGTTTATGTAAGATTATTCAAATTAAAGTATAAATATCTCGTAAAAACCCTCTTACCCTTATAATTTTTTATGTGAAAATTGCAAGATATCGATTTATGTAAAAAAATATAGTATTCCATTTTAAAAAACAATTATCTTTAATACAAACTTTGAAAGCACCTTTTAGAAAAAGTCAGCGCTATTTTCTATTTCTCTAAAAATCAAATAACTTGTTGAAGCACATTTTGTTGTACAAGCCAAAAAAAAAGTTTTTGAAAATGATTGATAAAATGGGACACCCTGTAAAAATCTTGTTAATACAATTAATTAAATAGCTAATGTTTTGTTATGCTATATTAAAGAGTTATTTTAAATTACAGTATATTGTGGATGTAATGATAAAGATTTAAAAAATTATTTAGTGAAATATATATATAATATATATATAATATTAGTAAAAATATGTGCAATAAAATATAATTTCTAACATATAAATTTTTGTTTACAACTGTGCGGCGTATTATTATGTACTTTTAATATATTTCTCATAGCTATTATTAATTTTAATAGTTTTTCAATTTGATATTTTTTTTTACAAAATTTAATAGATACATCAGATATATGCGTATCTCCTATTCAAACTGCAACGACAGATAAGAGAGTGCAATATCCAATAAAGAGAACATAAATCCAGTATTATCTTCAGTACCAGCCCCAGTATTACCTGCATTGGATGGTATGTAGATTTATACATGTGCTTTTTTAAAAATTAGTCATATGTATTTTTTTTAGATAAGTTAGATATGTTTATGCTTTAATTCTTTTTCAATGAGTAATTATTATGATATACCGCTCGCGAAATTATTCATCATAATGGTCGTTTTTAAGCTAATAGAATTACAAATAATTGATACAAGAATCATTTAATATTTTTTAAATATTTTTTAAAAACCAAAGATTTTGTCATATATACGCTATACAATCAATTTCTATGTACAGTAGCATAGTGACAACCAACTTTTTCACGAAAAAATGACAAGTTATTTGGATTACAACTGTCATGACTGGTCTTGATGCATAATATAAAATAAATATCCTGATTGAAGTTATGTTTTAAACAGTTGTTAACGTGTTATATTTTGAATAATACTAAATATACTTATGTAAATATCGAAAGTTATTCTTGTTTTTTTTTTTGCAGTTTCTCGTACAGGATGTCTTAAAAGTTCTGCAACAATTAAACATTTGGAAAATAAAAGCTTTTTGAGAAAATATTTCAATAAAATTATAAGGCTTTAAGTGATGCATGAAAGTTGCAAATTATAATATATTTTCTTCAAAATAACCTCAAAACTGTTTTCTTTACATCAATTGATATGTCTAATTATTTTATGCATAAAAGTAATAAAGTATTAAAGATTATCGAAAACTAAATATTTTACAAGAGATTTTATATTTAATGCATTACATAAAGCCCTATAACTTTTATTAAATATTTTTTTGAAGTATTTGTTTTCAAGATATTTGACTATGGCAGAACTTTTGGGACATTGTATATTTACACATATTTATATTAAATAAATAGGATATCGCATTTTAAAAGATCCACACATTTCTTGAATTAAGATTTACTATGTTCATTTAACATATCTTGAGAATAGAAGATAAAAATATAAGCAAATATTATAAAATGCATCAAAATCAAAGACATTACAGTTATATGTTAATGCATGTTTTCACTTAATGTTCTTTTATATTTTCTTTTATACTTTAGATATTAATAATGATAAAGAAAATAGCAGTGATTCGGATATTTGCCATCTGAAGATGAACTACATTTATTGGAACATAACGAATCACAACAGAAAAAGAAATTAGTTTTAGAGGAGAAATTAAATACAACTGCGTCTTCAGTATCGAATACAGATGTCTCGATAGAAAATAGTACTGCGTGCAACGACGAAGATATGTATGTAGAAATGTCTAATGCTAAAACTATAAAAAAAACTACTGTTTCTATTGCTTGAAATTGCAAACGCAACTTCCGCGTCATTTGGAAACTGTACATCGTGATGAACCTGAAGTTAAAAATTCGCCCTATTAGCTAAAGGCAATCCGGAACGGAAAAAAATAATAGATATTATTAGAAAAAAAGGAAATTTTCATTTAACATAAACTCAGAAGCTAATAATGGAAACTTATTGTATGCAGACGTCCCAATGAAAAACACAATAAAGTTGCTACAGACTTTATAGCATGTGGAAAATGCCAAGGTTTTTTTGCAAAACAAACCATACGGCATCATTCTCGAAATTGCTTTAAAAAAGATTTTAGTAAAATAATGCATCATGATTATGGGCAGAAAAGTGGCTTGCAGAATTCATCATTTGGCAAGTGAAACGTTAAAGAAATTGTATTTCCAGTAATGAGAGACGATGAAGTAACAAGAATTATACGATATGATAAATTGTTATATTATATGCAAATAAGTTATGTATTAAATATAAAACACAACACCAGCACGATATGATACGTGCAAGGTGCGCGTTCTTGGTCGATTCCTATTAGCATTGAAGAAAATAAATACAACTATTAAAGATTTCAAGTCACTCTATCATCCAAAAGTATACGATGATTGCATTTCTGCAATTAATATTGTAGCAGGTTACAATAATGAAGAAAATATTTACAAAACTCCAGCGGTAGCGGCTAATTTATCAACATTGCTTAAACATGTGGGAAATCTACTTATTACAGAATACATAAAGGCAAATGATTCAGAGAAAAAAGAAATTAGTAAAAGATTTTCTAAAATTATTAGTTGTAGACATTGGAACAACAGTCAACAAAACTGTCATTTAAACACAATCAGCTTACAAAAGACGCAAAAAGTGAACCTACCGTTAATGCAAGATATTCAAACATTGTATCAACATTTGGAAAAAGTAAGAAAGAGGCCTATGAGGCATTAGAAAAATCTTTTTCTTACAAAAATTGGATCTCTTTAACAGAGGTAACGTTAACATCATTTCACGTATTCAATAGACGACGAGCGGGAGAAATAGAGCGAATACTTATCAAAGATTTTAAAAATCACGAATATATAAATAAAAACATGTATTTGCGATATATATGCATTATTATCAGAGAAGAACCGAAGAATAGCAGAAAATTATAGTCGATTTTGCATTAGAGGGAAATTAGGGCCGTACCGTACCTGTGTGTTAATTAACGAATGAGCTACTTAAATGTGTTAATCTGATTTTACAATTTCGTAAAGAAGCTGAAGTAACGCAGAAAAATCCATACGTCTTTGGATTACCTGGTTATACAAAAATAGAAAATAGATATCTTAGAGCCTGCATATTAATGCGCAAATTTGCGCAAGAATGCAATGCAATTGAATCATCAAGTTTACGCGTACGATTTTAAGGAAACACGTGGCAACTCATTGCATACAATTGAATCTTAATGATATCGATGTTTCCGATTTGTCTACATTCATGGGACATGCAAAAAAATACATCGAGAACACTATAGACAACCGCTTGCAAGCAGGGATATTCTTAAAATATCACAATATTTAGAGGCGGGTCCAAGGTAATATACAAGATTTGAAAGAATCTTCATCAGACAAAACGAACTCGAAGATGAAAATAATAATCTAGATGATGAAAATAATAACGACGCAATGATGATGACGCACATAAATGAAGAAAATTTATCTTTAAGTAAATATATAGAATTTTAAACTAATTTTCTATTTTTACTTAATAAGAAATACTAGGTGAAAAATTAAGATTTACATTTTTTTTGACATTGAAATATAAAAATATTTATTCGATAGACTAGCACACAAACATGATTTAATAACGTCTTCTTAGGCAGCAAAAAGTCCGAAAAACAAAAACATTCAAAAGACGTTCTAGTAATCTATGAATGTAACATCTTTTAGCAGTGTTTATGATATATTTTGAATTTTTATTGCTTGCGATAATACATTTTTAATACATTATTAATATACATTATCTTAAATTAGCTCTTTCTTTTTATTAAATTAGTACAGAATTTTTATTGAATTAGTGATTATATATATATGAAATTCGATTGTAACAAGTTCAATTTTTCACCTTGCGTATGTTTATTTGAAACGTATTTATTTTTAATGCTGAAAATTTGTTTATTTCAGATATATCTTCACATAAACATCCAATAATATAATAAATGAGAAACCAAAAAATAAACGGAAAAGATCCAGTAAGTATTTCGCATTGATTTATTAAATTCATATTTTCATTGTGTAAGTTATACAACAAGAATATTAGATCAATATTTGATGATTTTATAAGTATTTCTTGAAAACACTGTCTCTTTAGTTTAATATTTTTAAAAATGTTTCAAAGATTCTCTCTCTTGAATGTTATAAATATTTAATAAAGTTATTCATAATGGTGTTTGTTACATATATTAATTGCTACATATTACAAAAGTACATATTACTAAATAATTGCAATGTTTAATCAATATCATTTTTCTTAATTTCTTTGATAAGCAATATTAAAATTCAGAATTATTTTATGTAAAAATAATCGCAGTAGGTATACTAGGGGAGTTCTAACCCGGGGGCAATGAGGGGGGTGAGGGGCGGGGGGAATCGGGGCGAGGGGGGTGACGTCACGCGGGGGAGGGGGTCTTATCAGTAGATAAGCTTATCTTTTGTTTATAAACATATCAGATAACCTGATAAGGGGATCATGTTACCTGATAAGGGGATCATGTTACCTGATATGTTTATAAACAAGATAAGATAAGGGGATCATGTTACCTGATATGTTCATAACAAGATAAGATAAGATAAGCGGCGTCTTTGTAAGGTATCAAAGATAAGATAAGCGGCGTCTTTGAGCGATATCTAAGTTTTCATAAACAAGATAAGATAAAAATTCTACGAATGGCTGCCGCCGTTTCAAGGCTTGGATCGAGCGCCGACAATTGGATATCTAAATTTTCTCCGAAGATAAGATAAGATAATTCTGCGAATTATTAAGAACAAAGGTTTGCCGACAATCAAGCGGGTTGATCGTACAGGTTGCGACATGTTAATCCGATCCGACGTTGTCGATCCGACGGGGTGAAATGAAATAGCGGCCTTATCTATGTATTTCTAAGAATTATCAGCGATATCTAAATTTTCTCCGAAGATAAGATAAGATAATTCTGGGAATTATAAGAACAAAGGTTTGCCGACAATCAAGCGGGTTGATCCGTACAGGTTGCGACATGTTAATCCGATCCGACGTGTCGATCCGACGGGGTAAAATGAAATGGCGGCCTTATCTATGTATTTCTAAGAATTATCAGCGATATCTAATTTTCTCTGAAAATCAAGATAAGATATCGCACAAATATTTCTCGCGAATTAACAATTGCATCATCATCCCACGAACAAAGGGATGATCGGGATATATAAATGAGGACCGATGCAGCTGCCGGCCATAGTACCACATGGCGAGCGCACGCTTCATTCAGAATGTTTGTAATACTATCAAGTGCTTCCGACATTCTCAGTTTAAGTGCCGAACAGTTACAATATATTCCTAAGAGTGTTTTACTGCAAAAGTGTGGACAATTTGTAGAGCATTTGTGGGAAAAACTGCCGAGCACATTAAGGTGGATCCTGAGGTTCAAACCTATCGACGCTGTCGTGAACATTACAATCAACCGTGGCAGGAAACGCACATTGACGGTCCACACCCATGATCAGGGATTGCAGCGAATGTCAGCGAAAATAGGCTGAGGTTAAAAGTGTGAAAAAGTGATAGACATCGAAAAATGGAGAGCACACCGCAAAATCATGCAGAGTGTCATGAGAAGGGGTGTTATAAGACTGCCGAGAGATGGTATAGACATCTCGAGGTATGCTGTCACAATGAAAAAAAAGATAACCCGTTTTGTAATAAACGTTGAAGCGGCGACTTCAATTGTACAATATGTACGAAATCGCGAACTTGGTGTGCGAAAACCGCATACAAGAGATGTTGCCTATTTCCTGGAAACGCATGAAGACATTGTAAGAGTGGCTGGTGATTTATCTAAATGCACCAGAACGTCTAAGCGACACAAGCGAGTCGCATGTTATCAACGTCGATACAAAAATTGTGTCGATTATTTCACTGTGGACAACTATGATTTGGCTACTGGACATGCCTTCACCATCGGTGTCATGCAAAACACAATCATCCGAAAATGATTCTGACCAAGAAATGGAGGAGGAGTCAGATAGGAGAGAACCGTCATCATCATCATCATCATTTATCATCACTCATCATCGCCAGATTTCTTGTCGGCAGCCCTATTTATCTATTCTATGATAAAATAGGTGTACAAACATATGTGATTAACGTGTTCTGAGAGAGAGAGTAGATATGTCTTCGCGGAAGGTGTAAACGTCGATAGACAACTACTGAGTAGCCGTATTTTTTTTTTCGTCGAGATCCATCTTTCGGAGATAATTGCCTCATTGCATGAACAAAGGGATGACCGGGATATAAATGAGGACCGATGTCACGCCGGGTCATAGTACGGTGACTTTCGGCGTAAAAAGTGACCGAGAAAAAATTGTTTTGTATAAAAAAAGAGAAAAACAAAGAAGTATGATCCCCGACGAAAAGGGGGAGGTGGTCGTGTCCCTGTGACGAGATGGAGTCAAAATTGAAAAATTTTATAAATTTCGGTTTATCGATTGTACAAATTTCTCAGCGCTAGTCTCGAAAAAATTTGCGTCATTTTTGGATAAATAGGTATACACAGATGTGATTTACGGAGGTTTTCTGAGGGAGAGAGTAATAGGTCGTCTCGCGGAAGGTGGGGGGTGAGGTCAAAACACTGTCGAGAGACAACTACTGAGTAGCCAGCTATTTTTGTTTCGGTTATCGAATGTCAGGAGATTCATTCTATTCGGAGATAATGGTGCATCATTGCATGAACAAAGGGATGACCGGGATATA
>NW_028190393.1:0-22152 GCF_048542155.1 Nylanderia fulva | reverse complement strand
AAAGTCCTCGCATGAACAGCCATTTTGGGGCCACAAAATTATTTGCGTTGTATGTCGGTGTGTGGTACAAAGTGTTAGTAAAAAAAAATTTTAGTTGAACAGCTGTCCGGTGGCTGGAATGGCGGCGCCATTTTGGGATTCAAATGCTGAAATATGAATACGATACTTCACCTCCTGTCGTTCATCTACGGACCTTGGATCCAACATGCAGCATTGTTGACTAAGATGGCAAGTTAAAATTAAACTATGTGATATAATAAAAGGCCAACTTAACGAGCTTATATGCTATTAATTGAAAAATTTTTATTTATTAATTTACGTCATACTATACAAAAGTTACGATAAACGTTTCGACTGTACGACAATCTTTCTCAATATCCTAATAATATGTTAAAAAATTAATTTAGTCATTTCGACATCATAAATAAATACAACAATTATAAGATTATATGACGAACGCAGTACAAAATTCATGATTGTTGGCATGAGTTAGAGCGTCAGATGCTGTTATATTATGTAACGACACTGTGAACAAATTAATATATCCGCTCAAATATTACAATACATTTAGATTTTTAATAAATAGTATTAACTTACTTTTTTGTCAACGAACATAACACCTTTGTTAAAAAATTATTTCTTTTTACTTAACATAATCACAATGTGTACTTTTTTAAAAAACAAATCGATATCTGTATCTTACAATGTCGGCGCGCTGTATATATACCCAATTTTTAAGATGACGTAGACAATTTTTTTAGAATATCATAATAAGAACCGTCAAGACGCTCGGTGTCCTTTTTTAGGTTGATACTGTTGTTTTCTTCTTTAATATATATCATTTCTGATATCAACCTTTTATAATAATTCTTTTCATAATCTAGGATTTTTGTGTCGTTCCAATTGAAATTGTGTGTAAATTTTACAATATGATCAAAAACCACCGAGTGCCTTGCTGAATCTAATCTAATATTATTTTTATGTTCATTTACTCTTGTACCTAATTGTCTTTTTGTCTGTCCTACATATGTAGCATCACAATTATTACACGAAATCTTATATATGACCCCCGAATTATTTTGGAGCTTATCTCTCTCTTTTTGCGTTTTTATGACTCTGTTTAATTTCTTTAGACATCTGTATCCTACTGTTATATTTGATTTCTTAATTCTGATGCTACTAGGTTCCGAGATTCTTTCAATATAAGGTATCGCTATGAATTTTTATTATTGTCATTATTTATGATTTCGTTATTTATATCTTGAGTCATTTCTTTGTTTAATCTATTAACAATAAGGAACTTCAGTCTATTATTGATTTCTGAGAAAATGAGATCAAGAGGATAACTATTGCTCAATAAAATCTCTATGATTAATGTTAAATTTTTACTATGAAAACGGGGATGTGATAATAATATTGACCGGTCTACTAAATTATATATTACACTTTTTTTGTGGCATATAGGATGATTCATTTCAATTGAAATGAAATCATCCTATATGCCACAAAAAAAGTGTAATATATAATTAGTAGACCGGTCAATATTATTATCACATCCCCGTTTTCATAGTAAAAATTTAACATTAATCATAGAGATTTTATTGAGCAATAGTTATCCTCTTGATCTCATTTTCTCAGAAATCAATAATAGACTGAAGTTCCTTATTGTTAATAGATTAAACAAAGAAATGACTCAAGATATAAATAACGAAATCATAAATAATGACAATAATAAAAAATTCATAGCGATACCTTATATTGAAAGAATCTCGGAACTAGTAGCATCAGAATTAAAGAAATCAAATATAACAGTAGGATACAGATGTCTAAAGAAATTAAACAGAGTCATAACAACGCAAAAAGACAGAGATAAGCTCCAAAATAATTCGGGGGTCATATATAAGATTTCGTGTAATAATTGTGATGCTACATATGTAGGACAGACGAAAAGACAATTAGGTACAAGAGTAAATGAACATAAAAATAATATTAGATTAGATTCAGCAAGGCACTCGGTGGTTTCTGATCATATTGTAAATTTACACACAATTTCAATTGGAACGACACAAAAATCCTAGATTATGAAAAGAATTATTATAAAAGGTTGATATCAGAAATGATATATATTAAAGAAGAAAACAACAGTATTAACCTAAAAAAGGACACCGAGCGTCCTTGACGGTTCTTATTATGATATTCTAAAAAAATTGTCTACGTCATCTTAAAAATTGGGTATATATACAGCGCGCCGACATTGTAAGATCCAGATATCGATTTGTTTTTTAAAAAAGTACACATTGTGATTATGTTAAGTAAAAAGAAATAATTTTTTAACAAAGGTGTTATGTTCGTTGACAAAAAAGTAGTTAATACTATTTATTAAAAATCTAAATGTAGTGTAATATTTGAGCGGATATATTAATTTGTTCACAGTGTCGTTACATAATATAACAGCATCTGACGCTCTAACTCATGCCAACAATCATGAATTTTGTACTGCGTTCGTCATATAATCTTATAATTGTTGTATTTATTTATGATGTCGAAATGACTAATATAATTTTTTAACATATATTAGGATATTGAGAAAGACTGTCGTACAGTCGAAACGTTTATCGTAACTTTGTATAGTATGACGTAAATTAATAATAAAAAATTTTTCAATTATTAGCATATAAGCTCGTTAAGTTGGCCTTTTATTAAAACACATATTTTAATTGTATACGAGCCGAAAGTTTAATTTATAAAATATATATATTTAATTCACGCTGGCCTTACAATGCGTAATAATTATACACTTTTTAAGTTCCACCAATTTAATTTAAGTTTGTACAACATAATTATGGACAACAAAGCTTTGAAGATTTAAAATCTTGGCTAGGGGCGAATTATGGCAAAATAAGAACTGTGTTTTAGTTTTTCCTCTTGATCTATTTTCTCAGAAATCAAAAATAGACTGAAGTTCCTATTGTTAAAATTAAACAAAGAATGACTCAAGATTAAATAACGAAAACAAAATAATACAATATAAAAAAATTTAAAAACAACCTTATATTGAAAAATCTGAATATTTCATCAGAAATTAAAGAAATCAAATAAATAGGGTCAGATTCTAAAGAAATTAAAAAGGTCTAAAAACGCAAAAAAACAAATGCTCCAAAATAAATTTGGGATACAACATCGGACATCCCCCGTGTACACTCCGCAATGCAATCCGGTAGAGCGAGCGAACCGTACGGTTAAAACAATGATCAGCCAGTACGTAGGCCGGCGGCACAAAGACTGGGACGAGCGAATCCCCGCCTTACAGTTCGCCATCAACACCGCCCGACATGAGGCCACCGGATACACTCCGGCCTACATCCTGCACGGCCGAGAGCTCGCCCGCCCACATCCAGAGGATCGACCAGGAACCGCACCAGCACCAGGACCAAGCACCCGCCAGACCCAGTTGGAGGACGCCTACAAGGTGGTCCGAATCCACCTCGCCCGGGCCTTCCAGCGGCAAGAGAAGCCGTACAACCTACGGCGACGAGACTGGCGACCGCAGCTGGGCGAACGCGTCTGGAAACGCGACCGCCCCCTGTCCAGCAAGGCCAACGCGTTCAACGCCAAGCTGGCCCCGAAGTACAGCGGACCGATGACTGTCCGGAGGATCGTATCCCCCGTAATCGTTGACCTCAAGGACGCCCGAGGACGATGGCACCGCCACATCCATGTGCAGGACCTCAAGGCGGCATCCGAGGAAGAGGACGAGGAAACCATCGGGGCGTAGGACAGGGCCAGCCGCCGTAATTCCTCCAGCGCCATACCCCCCACGCCATCTCGCGGCTCACTGTATCAACCTCCCGACTCGGCCGATAAGATCGCCGGGCAAAGGCCCGAGCCCGCCGCTAAGGGCCCCCCAGCGCACCGCGCGCCATCTCGCGGCGCTCCCGCGACTAACCACCGACACAGACGGGCCACGAGGTCCGACCCCCCGCCGCTAGGGTCCGCAGGGGGAATTCGAAATAGAAGAATACAAAAAGGATTGTGTGGGAGTAACTATGACTCTCTCGGTCCTCAAAGCAACACGCTGCGATGGTACTTAGAGAGAGTCGTGGTTGGTTCGTGATGCGCCAACGAAGTCCTCTAGTAAGGACCTTCAGCCTCTCACGTCCAAGTTGTACCTCCACCTCCTTGTGGTGCTCCCGGAAACGGCCTACTTTGAAAGTTTAAACTCGGTAGGTGTCGACTAAGAGCGGGTACAGCGAAGTGCGCCCCTAAGGGCTTCGGCCCATGCGCCTACGGTCATGGTGAGTTGTGGGGCTAAGAAAGACCGGGGTTTCTTGGGGGGCTCTCGGTTGTCAATCCGTTTGCCCCCCTACACGCAGTTAATTATGGAGAGAAATTTGAATGAGAATACTGTCCCGGGTTCTCGGATGGCCCGGGGACTGCGTGCGAGTGCTCGCTTGAGTGAGAGCGCGAGAGGTGCGAAGGACCCTGACGGGGTAGCAGCTGGTCCGTCGCAAACCACTATAAGGACCAGCCAGGCTGAAGTGGACAGCCTAGAGGAGGAAATGGTCAGCTGTGAGCAGTGTTCGGCGAGGTTCCGGAACATGCGTGGTCTTGGTGTCCACAAAGTACGTGCTCACCCACTACAAGCCAACAGTGCTATCAATGTTGACCGCGTAAAGGCCAGATGGTCAGTTGAGGAAACTAGACTCATGGCACGCGCTGAGGCTGAAGGCACCTTAGCCGGGGAGTTTTTCATTAACCAGTATCTGGAGACAAGGTTCCCCAATAGGAGTCTCGAAGCCATCAAGGGTAAACGGCAACAGGAGCCTTACCGAGTGATGGTTAGAGACTTCTGCCAAAAGATCCAATCGCGTCGCGCGATTGTGATCGATGAGGGCGATAGGGATGGTGCGGTGATGACACGAGCCGACACCATTCCTGCGGCCACTGAGGCTAGTACTGACGATCAAAGCGCACATCAGCCTTCCCCTGAACAAAGTTCTCAGAGGCTGCGGGACAAGATACAATCACTCGTAGAGCAGAGTGCGGCGTTCCGTAGCTACGAGGCTGATACTCTTGCTGGCACGGCAAGAGATGCTCTGACGGCGGGGAGGGTCGACGTCTTGGCTATCTAGAGATGGCTGGGCATGATCTTCCCTCGGCCGCTACAAGTGCGCCCTCCGCAACGCGTTTCGGCAAAGAAGCACTGTCCTCCAGTCAAGCGAGAGAGCAGGGAGCAGAGGAGAAAGAGGGAGTATGCAATTGTGCAATCCCTCTACAAGAAGAACAAGAAGTCTTGTTTGTCGCGTATCCTCGAGGGCGACTCGGTGCGCGAGAGGCCGTCTGCTGTCGAATTCTTTAACTGCTGGCGCCCCATTATGGAGGCCTCCAGCGGTGCGGATGGAGACATGACGGACTTGCGTGAGTCGTTTGGGGAAGCGGCACAGGCTGCGAGTGCTGGCCGGGGCCGTACGTCAAGTTTGAGAGGGATTCACCTTGAAGGTCTCGGCGATGGCGCTGCCACGGATCCAGTTCCTGTGGCGGATAAGACCTTGCTCTGGGATCCTATAACACCTGCAGAGGTAAACAGGATTTCCGTATGGATTGGCACTGCGCCCGGATGGACCAGATTATGCCGAGGATGTGGAACGCTGTTCCTGCGATTCTTCGTGCGCTTCTGTTCAATCTGCTGCTCCTGGCAGAGACGATCCCCTCGTCAATCGCCACAACCAGAACGGTATTCCTTGAGAAGGGGGGTATGTCCGATCGGCCAGGTCCGACGGAGTACCGTCCTCTCAGCATAAGATCCGTTATAACAAGACACTTCCACAAGATATTGGCAAAGAGATTGGCAGCCCTCGACATCTTCGACAAGCGCCAAAGGGGGTTCCGGCCGGTGGACGGGGTATGTGAGAACGTCACAGTCCTTTCATCCGTGCTTTGGGACGCCCGGAGGCGTTGTCGTTCTCTGCATGTGGCGTGCGTTGATCTGTCGAAAGCTTTCGATACGGTTGCGCACGCTGCTATTCATACGACTCTCGATGAGCTGGGGCTCCCTCGGGAGTTTAGAGAGTACGTAAGGGCTGTCTATTCGAATGCGCTGACCGAGTTGCAGGGGGTCAGCGCTGAGGAAGTGTCGGCCATCATGATTGGCCGTGGCGTGAGACAGGGTGATCCGTTGTCGCCCCTGCTGTTCAATCTGGTCGTAGATAGAGCACTAGGAATTCTCTCGGAGGACGTTGGCTATCGGTTGGGTGGCCGGCTTATCAATGCGCTAAGCTACGCAGACGACATTGTGCTCCTGGTCTCTACCAGAGATGGTCTGCAGGAGAACTTGACACGGCTTCATGACGCCTTTATGCGAAATGCGCTCGAGATCAACGCGAGAAAGACCGGAGTGCTGTCCATGGTGGCGTCCGGCAGAGACAAGAAGGTGAAGGTGGACACCACACCTTATTTCACCGTGGGGGGGAGCGATGATACCGCAAAGATCCCTGGTCGATGTCTGGACGTATCTGGGCTGCGAATACACAGGTGCTAGGGAACTCGCAAGCGATCCACCCTTAGCTCAGGCCATCGAGCAACTCACGAGGGCACCTCTTAAGCCGCAACAGCGGCTGAGGTTGTTGCGTGACTGTCTCCTTCCACGGTATTATCACCGATGGACAGTGGGTACGGTCTCGGCCAAAACCCTCAAGGGTAAGAATATCATCGTACGCACCGCGGTGCGACGATGGCTGCGTTTTCCCCATGATGTTCCTGCTGGATACCTGCATGCGCCGATACAGAGTGGCGGGCTTGGAATGCCTCTATTGAGAACTTTGATCCCAATTCTGAAACATAACCGACTGCAGCGGTTGTGTCGGAGTACTCTACCCGCAGCATGCGCGGCTGCCGAAACCACGTATGTGGCTAGGCAGCTTGTCTGGTGTGAAAACCAGATGCGAGTGCGGGGTCACAGAGTGACTACGACCGCTGAGCTCAGACAGCAGTGTGCGGCCTGGTTGCGCGAGTCGTGCGATGGGAGTGGACTCAGAGAGGTTGCGGCCTCCAACCTGAGCTCCTACTGGGTATCGGCTGGCGCCGATGCCATCCCAGGTGCCGACTACGTGCACTATCACCACATACGAGCTAACTGCATACCGTCTAGAGCGAGATGCTTCCGAGGTCGTGATGGGCGCGATAATCGCTGTCGTGCCGGTTGTCCCGAAACCGAGACGCCGGCTCACTGCGTGCAACGCTGCTTCAGAACGCACGGAGGGAAAATCCTGCGGCATGACGACCTATGCCGTCAAGTTGGTGGCTATTTACAGCAGAAGGGATGGCGCGTCGATGCGGAACAAGCGTATTCGACGTCTGCCGGCCGGAGGCGGCCCGACCTGACCATCGCTAAGGGTGGTGAGGCAGTGGTCGTAGACGCGCAGGTAGTGTCTAGCAAAACCGCGTTGGAGATGTCCCACGAGCGTAAGGTGGAAAAGTACCGGTCATGTAATGATCTGGCAGCCGCTGTGGCGGAGCGCACAGGAGTACCACGAAATAATGTTCGTTTTACCGCCATTACTATTTCGTGGCAAGGTGTCTGGAGCTCGCGAAGCGAGTCTGAGTTGCGGGGGCTGGGTTTAACGTCCGCCCAGCTCCGAACGTTGACGACTCGGGTCTTGTGGGGCTCATGGCTGGAAACGTTTTAACGCAATGACATCGCGTTATAACGAGAGAAGACGGAACGTGGCCTCATCTAGTGGTGCATGATGGATGGCGCGTAGAGTTGGGGGCCTCCGCATCATTCGCGCGAGTTTGAATGATTGCGTGAATGGTTGAGGTGAAATTCGAGCTGCCTTTAGCTAGCTCCGACCTTCACGATCCAGGGTGTTGACTGCGAACACCAACAGTAAACAGCTCTGCAATATCGCTGTCGGTGGCGACTTGGCGACTGTGATTTTGTAGCAGTCGTCGCGCACCGTAGGCGAAACAGCCAAATGCCTCGTCATCTAATTAGTGACGCGCCATCGCCACCCTCCCCTGACCCCTTTCCAGGCCCTTCTCGTCGGCCGCCCGCTGGGCCACGACGCCGCCCAACACCCGCTGCCCCTGTCCCTGCTCCCCGCAAGCCCCGCAATTCCCATGCCCACACTGTGATCGTGCGTTCACCACGAAGACCGGACTCGGCCTCCATCGCCGACGTGCACACGAGGCCATCGTCAACGAGGAGGTTAACGTCGAGAGGGTTAACCGCCAATGGAGCGACGAAGAGAAGCGCATGATGGCGAGGGAGAAGGCGCTTGCCGCGAATCGAGGCGTTAGGTTTATGAATCAACATCTGTTAACCGTCGTCCCGAATCGCACCCTTGATGCCATCAAGGGGATGCGTAAGAACGGCGGTTACCAGCGCCTCGTCGCGACGGCACTGGAGGATCTGGCAGCCGCATCATCGAGCGAGAGCTCGTTTCTCTCGGCCGGTGGCTCCAGTCCTCCCGTCTCCCCTCGACCCATCGCCATCTCTCCCCACGGGTCGCCTGGCTCGCCTCCGCTTTCTCCATCTTCTCCCGGCTGGGGTGATGCGTACGGCAGTTTTGCCGGTGCTATACGCGCGCTCATCCCGGTTGTGGAGGCCATCCAGGGATGGAAGTCCCATATCCTGATCCAGATCGGATCAGGAATTCTGGATGGCCAGCGGAGGACCTGGGCCCGTGGGTATTGAGTGTGTTCCCTCCGACGCTTCCTCGTGTGCGACCGCCCGTACGAAACCGTGTCGTCAATCCGGATAGAAAAGCGCGCCGCCGAGCGGAGTATGCGCGCGTCCAGCGCCTCTTCCGTTCGAGCATGTCGCGCGCGGCCAAGGAGATTCTGGATGGTGCCACTGAGGCGGACGTGGTTCCCGGTGTGCGGCAGATGGCCGCGCACTGGGGCCCGTTCGTAGCGCAGGAGTCCGCTCCTGTCGCACCGGCTCCGCGTCTTCCACCGAAAGCGGAGCTTAGTGGCACCTGGTCTCCAATCTCCTGTGAGGAGGCGGCAGCCATCAACCTGCCCCTCAACTCGGCCCCCGGATTAGACGGCATCGGCGTACGGATATGGAGAGCGGTACCAGCTTCCATCAAAGCTCTCCTCTTCAACATCGTGCTGCAATACGGAGGTTTCCCAGCATCGATGCTGGTGAGTCGGACGGTTTTCATCCCGAAGAGGGGGGAGTGCTCCCTGCCGGGGGATTTCCGTGTAATAGCGAACCTTCCGCTCGTGGGCGTCCGATAAGGGAGTCGCTCCGCTGACGACCTGTGCGTCCACCACAACGGCCTTGGGGCCACGCAGGCAAAGCAAGTCAGGCTTGCGTTTGCCCTCGGTCGTGACGTACGACGGTTCTTCTCGTACGGTCCAGCCCACGTTCCTCAGTCCTGACGCTAGGACTCTGCACACTGCGTTGTGCCTGAGGACGCGGCCACCATGGGTGCGGAAACACCCCTGGATGACGTGCGCGGCTGTCTCTGTTGAATTACAGCCTGCACGACATCCGGTGGCGTACTGCTCCCGCCTCACCCCCCTAGACGTACGTATACGCGTCGGGAGGGTATTGGCGAGAACATGCACGTACTGGACATAATCACGACCGGGAATGGCGTGGCTACCGTGATCCACCCACCAGGAGGACAGGTTGGACCCCGGACACTCCCGCAATTTGTATCCGTCGACTGACTGATGCAGTCGACGGGACCACCACACGTCCCGCCGGTGTTTGGAGGCCAAGCACACCCCATTGCGGGTCAGGGCCCGCTGGGCCTATTCTCCCCGGCGCTCCGCCCAGGTGTAGTGGGCGATTGCCCCAACCTGCGGGGCTGTCGAGGATTCCAGGCTGCGCAGACGACTAAGCAGCAAACCTGGAACCGTGGTGGCAAGAGCGGGAATGCCGAGACCGCCACTCGAAACTGGTGAGTGGAAAAAGCCCGTCGGAACATCGTGCGGAAGACGAAGCCATCTGCGAACCGCTGCGCGGGTTGTTACGTCGAGAGCTCTCAATTTTCCAAGTGTGGCCCTACCCAGGACCAGCGAGTGGTAGAGGCGAGGAAGAAGAAAGCAGCGGACGATCTTTAGCCGCTGCTGCGGCTTCAGAGATGCTCTGCTCAGCCGGCTCAGATATATGTATATATCCGAGCCGACTTTCTTCGGTCCTGCCGGCCGGAAATCGACCCCGAGGTACCGCCATTCGGCATTCGTATCCAGCTGCGGGAGGAATGTTTCATCCCGCAGGCGGAATTCCGGGGCCGTCAGAATTTTAATTTTCTTTTCCCGGCCAGAAGGAACGAGAGAAAGAACAAAGCACTTCTTGGCTTGAAAAAGAAGCCCCGTCTCCCTCGCTGTGTCCTCCACCACCCTGATGCTGGTCTGGAGACCCCACTTGGTGGCAGCAAAGAAAAGAACATCGTCAGCATATGCTAGGCTGTTTATGCGATGTTCTCCCATTTGGTAACCGACGTCGGCAGGTATGGATCTCATGATCACATCTACCACCAGGCAAAACAGCACTGGTGATAAAAGATCCCCCTGCCTGACGCTTCTGCCAATACCAGAGAGCTCTGACCTGTCACCGCGCACTTCAAATATCGTGCCGCTGCGCGCATAACTATGCGCGATATAGTCTATTAGGCCGTGAGGCACGCCCAGGCCAGCCAAGGCGTTGGTGATAGCACCATGGCTGACGCTGTCGAAGGTCTTCGCGAAGTCCAGCGAGGCAACGTGCATCTCGCGACGACGGGACCTGGCGTCCATTAAGAGGGACGCCAGGACGGCTACATTGTCGCCGCACCCGTCATCAAAGCACCGCTGCCTTAGATCGACTAGCTTGGACTCGCGAAGCCTTTGGGCAAAGATCTTATGTAAGTGCCTCACGACCACGGAGGTGATGGAGATCGAACGGAAATCCCCCGGCAGGGAGCACTCCCCCCTCTTCGGGATGAAAACCGTCCGACTCACCAGCATCGATGCTGGGAAACCTCCGTATTGCAGCACGATGTTGAAGAGGAGAGCTTTGATGGAAGCTGGTACCGCTCTCCATATCCGTACGCCGATGCCGTCTAATCCGGGGGCCGAGTTGAGGGGCAGGTTGATGGCTGCCGCCTCCTCACAGGAGATTGGAGACCAGGTGCCACTAAGCTCCGCTTTCGGTGGAAGACGCGGAGCCGGTGCGACAGGAGCGGACTCCTGCGCTACGAACGGGCCCCAGTGCGCGGCCATCTGCCGCACACCGGGAACCACGTCCGCCTCAGTGGCACCATCCAGAATCTCCTTGGCCGCGCGCGACATGCTCGAACGGAAGAGGCGCTGGACGCGCGCATACTCCGCTCGGCGGCGCGCTTTTCTATCCGGATTGACGACACGGTTTCGTACGGGCGGTCGCACACGAGGAAGCGTCGGAGGGAACACACTCAATACCCACGGGCCCAGGTCCTCCGCTGGCCATCCAGAATTCCTGATCCGATCTGGATCAGGATATGGGACTTCCATCCCTGGATGGCCTCCACAACCGGGATGAGCGCGCGTATAGCACCGGCAAAACTGCCGTACGCATCACCCCAGCCGGGAGAAGATGGAGAAAGCGGAGGCGAGCCAGGCGACCCGTGGGGAGAGATGGCGATGGGTCGAGGGGAGACGGGAGGACTGGAGCCACCGGCCGAGAGAAACGAGCTCTCGCTCGATGATGCGGCTGCCAGATCCTCCAGTGCCGTCGCGACGAGGCGCTGGTAACCGCCGTTCTTACGCATCCCCTTGATGGCATCAAGGGTGCGATTCGGGACGACGGTTAACAGATGTTGATTCATAAACCTAACGCCTCGATTCGCGGCAAGCGCCTTCTCCCTCGCCATCATGCGCTTCTCTTCGTCGCTCCATTGGCGGTTAACCCTCTCGACGTTAACCTCCTCGTTGACGATGGCCTCGTGTGCACGTCGGCGATGGAGGCCGAGTCCGGTCTTCGTGGTGAACGCACGATCACAGTGTGGGCATGGGAATTGCGGGGCTTGCGGGGAGCAGGGACAGGGGCAGCGGGTGTTGGGCGGCGTCGTGGCCCAGCGGGCGGCCGACGAGAAGGGCCTGGAAAGGGGTCAGGGGAGGGTGGCGATGGCGCGTCACTAATTAGATGACGAGGCATTTGGCTGTTTCGCCTACGGTGCGCGACGACTGCTACAAAATCACAGTCGCCAAGTCGCCACCGACAGCGATATTGCAGAGCTGTTTACTGTTGGTGTTCGCAGTCAACACCCTGGATCGTGAAGGTCGGAGCTAGCTAAAGGCAGCTCGTATTTCACCTCGACCATTCACGCAATCATTCAAACTCGCGCGAATGATGCGGAGGCCCCCAACTCTACGCGCCATCCATCATGCACCACTAGATGAGGCCACGTTCCGTCTTCTCTCGTTATAACGCGATGTCATTGCGTTAAAACGTTTCCAGCCATGAGCCCCACAAGACCCGAGTCGTCAACGTTCGGAGCTGGGCGGACGTTAAACCCAGCCCCCGCAACTCAGACTCGCTTCGCGAGCTCCAGACACCTTGCCACGAAATAGTAATGGCGGTAAAACGAACATTATTTCGTGGTACTCCTGTGCGCTCCGCCACAGCGGCTGCCAGATCATTACATGACCGGTACTTTTCCACCTTACGCTCGTGGGACATCTCCAACGCGGTTTTGCTAGACACTACCTGCGCGTCTACGACCACTGCCTCACCACCCTTAGCGATGGTCAGGTCGGGCCGCCTCCGGCCGGCAGACGTCGAATACGCTTGTTCCGCATCGACGCGCCATCCCTTCTGCTGTAAATAGCCACCAACTTGACGGCATAGGTCGTCATGCCGCAGGATTTTCCCTCCGTGCGTTCTGAAGCAGCGTTGCACGCAGTGAGCCGGCGTCTCGGTTTCGGGACAACCGGCACGACAGCGATTATCGCGCCCATCACGACCTCGGAAGCATCTCGCTCTAGACGGTATGCAGTTAGCTCGTATGTGGTGATAGTGCACGTAGTCGGCACCTGGGATGGCATCGGCGCCAGCCGATACCCAGTAGGAGCTCAGGTTGGAGGCCGCAACCTCTCTGAGTCCACTCCCATCGCACGACTCGCGCAACCAGGCCGCACACTGCTGTCTGAGCTCAGCGGTCGTAGTCACTCTGTGACCCCGCACTCGCATCTGGTTTTCACACCAGACAAGCTGCCTAGCCACATACGTGGTTTCGGCAGCCGCGCATGCTGCGGGTAGAGTACTCCGACACAACCGCTGCAGTCGGTTATGTTTCAGAATTGGGATCAAAGTTCTCAATAGAGGCATTCCAAGCCCGCCACTCTGTATCGGCGCATGCAGGTATCCAGCAGGAACATCATGGGGAAAACGCAGCCATCGTCGCACCGCGGTGCGTACGATGATATTCTTACCCTTGAGGGTTTTGGCCGAGACCGTACCCACTGTCCATCGGTGATAATACCGTGGAAGGAGACAGTCACGCAACAACCTCAGCCGCTGTTGCGGCTTAAGAGGTGCCGTCGTAAGTTGCTCGATGGCCTGAGCTAAGGGTGGATCGCTTGCGAGTTCCCTAGCACCTGTGTATTCGCAGCCCAGATACGTCCAGACATCGACCAGGGATCTTTGCGGTATCATCGCTCCCCCCCACGGTGAAATAAGGTGTGGTGTCCACCTTCACCTTTTTGTCTCTGCCGGACGCCACCATGGACAGCACTCCGGTCTTTCTCGCGTTGATCTCGAGCCCATTTCGCATAAAGGCGTCATGAAGCCGTGTCAAGTTCTCCTGCAGACCATCTCTGGTAAAGACCAGAAGCACAATGTCGTCTGCGTAGCCCAGCGCATTGATAAGCCGGCCACCCAACCGATAGCCAACGTCCTCCGAGAGAATTCCTAGTGCTCTATCTACGACCAGATTGAACAGCAGGGGCGACAACGGATCACCCTGTCTCACGCCACGGCCAATCATGATGGCCGACACTTCCTCAGCGCTGACCCCCTGCAACTCGGTCAGCGCATTCGAATAGACAGCCCTTACGTACTCTCTAAACTCCCGAGGGAGCCCCAGCTCATCGAGAGTCGTATGAATAGCAGCGTGCGCAACCGTATCGAAAGCTTTCGACAGATCAACGCACGCCACATGCAGAGAACGACAACGCCTCCGGGCGTCCCAAAGCACGGATGAAAGGACTGTGACGTTCTCACATACCCCGTCCACCGACCGGAACCCCCTTTGGCGCTTGTCGAAGATGTCGGGGGCTGCCAATCTCTTTGCCAATATCTTGTGGAAGTGTCTTGTTATAACGGATCTTATGCTGAGAGGACGGTACTCCGTCGGACCTGGCCGATCGGACATACCCCCCTTCTCAAGGAATACCGTTCTGGTTGTGGCGATTGACGAGGGGATCGTCTCTGCCAGGAGCAGCAGATTGAACAGAAGCGCACGAAGAATCGCAGGAACAGCGTTCCACATCCTCGGCGTAATCTGGTCCATCCGGGCGCAGTGCCAGTCCTTACGGAAATCCTGTTTACCTCTGCAGGTGTTATAGGATCCCAGAGCAAGGTCTTATCCGCCACAGAAATTGGATCCGTGGCAGCGCCATCGCCGAGACCTTCGAGCTGAGTCCCTCTCAAACTTGACGTACGGCCCCGGCCAGCACTCGCAGCCTGTGCCGCTTCCCCAAACGACTCACGCAAGTCCGTCATGTCTCCATCCGCACCGCTGGAGGCCTCCATAATGGGGCGCCAGCAGTTAAAGAATTCGACAGCAGACGGCCTCTCGCGCACCGAGTCGCCCTCGAGGATACGCGACAAACAGGACTTCTTGTTCTTCTTGTAGAGGGATTGCACAATTGCATACTCCCTCTTTCTCCTCTGCTCCCTGCTCTCTCGCTTGACTGGAGGACAGTGCTTCTTTGCCGAAACGCGTTGCGGAGGGCGCACTTGTAGCGGCCGAGGGAAGATCATGCCCAGCCATCTCTTGATAGCCAAGACGTCGACCCTCCCCGCCGTCAGAGCATCTCTTGCCGTGCCAGCAAGAGTATCAGCCTCGTAGCTACGGAACGCCGCACTCTGCTCTACGAGTGATTGTATCTTGTCCCGCAGCCTCTGAGAACTTTGTTCAGGGGAAGGCTGATGTGCGCTTTGATCGTCAGTACTAGCCTCAGTGGCCGCAGGAATGGTGTCGGCTCGTGTCATCACCGCACCATCCCTATCGCCCTCATCGATCACAATCGCGCGACGCGATTGGATCTCTTGGCAGAAGTCTCTAACCATCACTCGGTAAGGCTCCTGTTGCCGTTTACCCTTGATGGCTTCGAGACTCCTATTGGGGAACCTTGTCTCCAGATACTGGTTAATGAAAAACTCCCCGGCTAAGGTGCCTTCAGCCTCAGCGCGTGCCATGAGTCTAGTTTCCTCAACTGACCATCTGGCCTTTACGCGGTCAACATTGATAGCACTGTTGGCTTGTAGTGGGTGAGCACGTACTTTGTGGACACCAAGACCACGCATGTTCCGGAACCTCGCCGAACACTGCTCACAGCTGACCATTTCCTCCTCTAGGCTGTCCACTTCAGCCTGGCTGGTCCTTATAGTGGTTTGCGACGGACCAGCTGCGACCCCGTCATGGTCTTCCGCACCTCTCGCGCTCTCACTCAAGCGAGCACTCGCACGCAGTCCCCGGGCCATCCGAGAACCCGGGACAGTATTCTCATTCAAATTTCTCTCCATAATTAACTGCGTGTAGGGGGGCAAACGGATTGACAACCGAGAGCCCCCCAAGAAACCCCGGTCTTTCTTAGCCCCACAACTCACCATGACCGTAGGCGCATGGGCCGAAGCCCTTAGGGGCGCACTTTGCTGTACACTCTCTTAGTCGATACCTACCGAGTTTAAACTTTCAAAGTAGGCCGTTTCCGGGAGCACCACAAGGAGGTGGAGGTACAACTTGGACGTGAGAGGCTGAAGGTCCTTACTAGAGGACTTCGTTGGCGCATCACGAACCAACCACGACTCTCTCTAAGTACCATCGCAGCGTGTTGCTTTGAGGACCGAGAGAGTCATAGTTACTCCCACACAATCCTTTTTGTATTCTTCTATTTCGATTGGATCCGGATCGTCACAGTTTTTAAGTATGAAATCTTCTTTGAGATCTTCAAACTTATATTCCCTGTCTACGTCATAAATTATAAGAGTAGGATTTATTTTCCTTGGCTCCTCTACTTTCAATTTCTTTGTTGTTAGGTTTATTCTTTTCACAAAGTCCCCGTCTCTTTCATCCACCTCCACCACTACTCCTTTTCCTCTCATTTGCCTTATTGCCTTTATCCTCAGCCTTTTATTTGTACTTGTCAGTTCCTTTATAACCTCCTTCTTTATTTCACTATTCGTTCTCGCATCTTCGTCTTCTTTTATAGGTTTAATTAGTACTACTTTGTGCGTAGTATCTGACCTCCTTTCTTTTTCTTTTACAGCACCTGTAGCAGTCCTTGGAGTTCCTGCCGTAACATTGGCATAGGAGAGTCCTTTAGGCCTCAAGTCAGCAACAGCTTGGTAAGCAGCTTTCCATTTTTCTTTTTCTAAAACTACATTATGTAGTCTATTTTCTAGTACTGCCCATTTGGACAATATGTATTTTATTGCAGATTTTGTTATTTTGTTGTTATCATTAAACATGAATGTCTCGAGCTGTTCCTTTGTCTCCATCATCTCCTCTACTTCATTTACTCCTGTGCTCTGTTCTAATCTTTCATATCCATCCTTCTCATTTTCAGAATCACTCAGCCTTGTGTTCCCTTCATGCGTCTCTTCAGTGTCTTTTTGGGTACTACCCGAAGGAGGTGGTGATCTACTTACAGATCCCCTTCGCGCAAACAGCAATTCTCTTTTTCTCTCTTTTTCGGCGTTCAGAGTTTCGGTTACTTTCGTGCCAGCATTAGTCGTTACCAAAGTATCAGCCAAGTTTTTGTGTTTTTGTTTGAGTTTTGTTCTTTCCATGTATATCCCACGAGTATGGCAGGAAAAAAAATGTCCACTCAGGCAGAGCCTCCATCACCTGGGTAAGGCGACTTATATACCACAGAGGTTGCGCCAGGTGCCCCTGGGGGATCGTTTGCGGTCGCGCAACTTAACCTCCCCGCGGCCATGCAGCCCCAGACACGATGCCTCCCATCCTGGCTTGAAAGGGACCTCGGGGCCCCGGGTGCGTCATGCCCGTACTACTGTCGAATCGTCAGTAGCCTCCTGGGGAAAGTAGATAGGAACAGATGTCCGTGGTTGATTTAACGTGCGGTACCTGCTCAGAGAGCTTAATCACACGACCCCCATGGGTGCGGAATTGGGATAAGCCCAATCAGCTCGTTCCAGCAGGCCAGGAACTACCAGTAGCGCCTCCGAGTTTGTAGGACTCTTCGGCAACCCACCGGTTGGGGCGAGCGCCTGTCCAACGCTCTACCAGCTGTGCAGGACTGGTGCCCGAGCAGATACGCTGCTCACCCGTCGAGGCCCGAGAGCCCCTAACCAGCATGCGGCTTCAACCACTACCCCCACGAGTCCGACCTTAATTGCCGGGACGAGGGACGAATCCCCCTGGGCAACCCGACTCCCGTGGTACCAGTCAAGATCACTGGTTGGATCTTCGTGGCCGAGACCACTCCCAGCTTTCGGAGGCCTACACCTCCCAGGCAGTGGTCGGCCTATGTTCCTCGGGAACATCGGCTTCTCTTATCCTCCTTTCAGCATCGCCCTCCTTCTCTGAAATACAATCTTCGCATACACACCAACACTTTCATACCTTTCCTTACATTCCAACATGCGACTCACATCCACACTGCCATTCTCTCGCACAATCACACCCCACTCACTCAGGTTCCTCACATCACCATACATTGGACACTCAACCAACACATGCTTTTAATTCTCTCTCTCCGCTCCGCATGCACAGCTCTCACTCTCAGACAGACCACGCTTATACAGGAATTCATTCAAACTTCCATGCCCTGTCAGGATATAGCCCAGGCTCAAGCTAGGCTCGAACTCTCGGCACTCACCCGCGAACCTTACATTCTTTATAAATTCATACGTCACTCTTCCTTTCTCGCACTTATTCCATCTATTCTGCCACATCTCATACAGCCTTTCACTCACCAATTCCATACATCCTTCCACACCTCTCTCACGCAAGTCACTATCATTCACTACATCATACTCACTCATACTAATTCCCTTTCTCACCTTATACAACACTCCTCTTCTCACGCACTCCAGGTCCCACGGCAAGCCACCCATAAGGACTTGCATGGCCGCCGTGGAGACCGTTCTACATACATTCAGACACGCACTCAACACCACTCGCTGGCACCTATTTATGAGCTCCCTCGCATATTCAAATCTCATCACTCCATACCATACACTCGCTCCATACATCACACACGACATGAACAGACCTTTATACAACACAGTCACAGCTTTCTTTCGCAAACCCCACTCACTTCTCAACACGCGTCTTAATTTTCCCACCACATTCATACATTTCTTTCTCAGACACTCCAGATGCAACCTGTAGTTCATCCTTTTACTCACACAAACACCCAGATATTTCACGCTCCTCGCATACCTCACGCATCTATCATTCACTCGTACATTGGGAGGCCTCGTCCCAGCCATACTACCTTTCATCAACATCATCACAGTCTTGTTCTCAGACACACTCACACCTACTTTCACTCCCCATTCGTACACCATTCTCATCCACTTAGTACCCTTTCTCTCCAACTCCGCTCGGCTCTGTCCTTCCACGACCAACAACAAGTCATCCGCGTACGCAACCACTTTACATTCACTCTCACGCAGCCGCCACAACAGTTCATTCATCATTAGGTTCCATATAAATGGATCACAGATTGAGCCCTGCGGGCAGCCACGCTTTACGTCTTTCCACACTGTGTCACACGCACCCATCATGCATACACGCCTGCCGCTAAAATAGCTCTTCCATAATTCAATTTCTTCACATTCAACCTCACGCAATTTCTCGATCACACATTCCCACTCTAGGTTATCAAACGCTCCTTTGAAGTCCACGAACACTCCTACCACATACTTTCTTTCCGACCCATTCACCCAGTCATGCACTTGATTCCATGCATCCTCGGTCGACCGATTCCTTACGAATCCGTACTGGGCGTCACACATTCTTCCACACATCGTTCGCTCGAGTCTTCCAACCATCATTCGCTCCAACACTTTCCCCAGCACGGACAGCAGTCAAATGGGCCTATAAGACCCAGGGTCCGACCTAGGTTTATCGGGGGACTTCAATAACACTACCACCCGCGCAGTCTTCCACGCCGGGGGGAAACACGCTGTATTCAGACATACATCATACATTCTTTTCATCCATACCGGGACAGCACGCCAAATCGCTCGCAACATCTCAGCACTCACACCATCCATACCAGGTGCCTTACTCACTTTCATCGATCTCACTGCCACATCCACTTCGCTCCATTCAAACTGCTTTTCTTCCTCCCTCACGTCTCCCCTGGCGTCTATCGCCACGTTCGTCCTTGCTGCCGGGAAGAATCTCTTCATTAGCTCATCCGCGCTTTCTTTCCATGTACTCGTCACTCTATCACCCACTTTTATGCTACTTAATCTTACCCTATCACGCTTTCTCATGCACACCTTATATACATCGCTCCATGGATCCCTTTTCCCAGTCACGCACACAAATCGCTTCCAATTCTCCTCTTTCACTTTTCGCATTTCCTCCTTATACTCCCGCAAAACATACTTATATTCATTCATTCTTTCTTCCACTCTGCTTCCATTCCTCTTTCTCGCACGCTGGTAGGCACGTCTGCTCCTTCCTACAGCCTTCTTCAGTTTCTCAAGCTCATCCGTCCACCACACAAGCTTCCTAGCATACACAGGTTTACACCTCTTCATCCATCGATCATTCGCACTATGGATCCATTTCATCATTCGCTCTACACAGCTCTGCGCATCCGCTTCGTCTATGGCGCTCGCTGCATCCTCTAACGCACTCTCTCGCATATCACACATATATCCTTCCCAGTCTACGTCCTTGCACACCCATCTACGCATGCCCTCATTCGTACCTACATTCTCTCTGTGTACCATCCGTATTAACAATACGTTATGGTCACTCACTCCCCAGTCGGGCTTTACTTCCCACTCATACCGGCACCCTCCATTCACGCCGTTCACGAAAGTGACATCGATGTCACTCTCCCCATTCGGCCCGCTGAACGAGTAAAACTCGCTTGGCTCATTCAACAACATTCATCCCGCTCGCAATCATCCATTCCTCAATCACTCTACCACGCGCTTCACTCTCTCTGCTGCCTCCACCCTTGCTATACCACAAGGGAGAGACGGCATTCGCATCCATACCTATCAGCAGACGCTTTCTCCCGGCCGTCTCACATACTCTGTCTATGTACGCCAAGTACGGCTCGATACACTTACCATACTGGCAATACATGGACACCACATACATTTCGCCAAAGTCCCCCTTCAACCACACACTCACTTCAAGCTTATTCGTACACTCTCTCACGCACATCACGTCTAACCTAGAGTCATTTACCACCACTGCTGCTTTCACCGTCCCACTTTCGCACACAATCACATTCATACCTATGGGCAAGCCCACCACACGTCCATGCCTTTCATACGGTTCTTGCAGCAGTGCTACACTCACTCGACGTTTGCGCATCATCTCACCCAGATCACACATAACCGCATACGCTCTCTGGCAGTTATACTGCACCACATTCACGCACCATTCATTCGTCATTTATTCTCGCTTTCTCTCTCTCTAACGCTCTCACGTATTCCGGACACACTTCGGACAGAACCGAGTGATCACATTTGCTCCCTTTCAGCTTACAGTTTCTACACACACTTTCCTTTTTACAATCTCTCATCATGTGTCCTACACATCCACATTTTTGGCACAGTCTTTCCTTTTCGGTGCATTGCCGCATCATGTGCCCAAATGCGAAGCACTTGTGGCACCTCAGCACACTGAAAAACTCTTTCACCCTAAAGGCCTTCCAATGCACAAACACTCGTCCGTCACTACAGAGCACATTTCTTATTGCACTCGTAACTTCTAATATCACATTTCCGCAGGTTGCATCTTTCTTCGCATTCCTACTCACAACACGCACACGTTCCATAAATACTCTCTCATCCACTCGCCCTTTCAAGCTCCTCTCATACATTTCTCTCATTAACACTTCACTCGCCATATCATTCGGCACATCGTACAAGATGATCTTTGGGCCTATCTTGCGAGGCAGCTCAACCTTTAGGCCAGCATTCTTAAACTGACCACACTCTCTTATTCTTTTCAACTCACTCTCGCTCATCGTCTCAATCGCTACACCTCCATTCCTCACTTTCCTCACCGCTTTCACACGCACATTCAGTGACTTGCTCACATGCTTCATCATTCTCTCCTTTACTTCCTCACTTGTCACACTCGCACTTGCATCATCCGCTCTCACTATTACCGCATAACTCTTCTCTTTCGTTTTCACTCGTTTTCACATTCACTTCCTGTACCTTTTCAATCACGCTCTTTTCAACATTTTTCGCACTCACGCTCGCATAGCTCATTCCACTTCCGCCGTAGGCTAAATCCCGACTCGCTCGACGCATACACTCATCCAGTTTCCCCTGTATTCTCTCATTTTTGCACAACATTTTCATCATCTGTTCCTCATATTCTCCCACAATGTCCAGTATTTTCTCACTCGCACTCTTTGAAATTTTGTTCGTCTCCGTAAACAGGAATTTACGGAGTCTCGCACCAATTACTCTCATACACGCTATCTCACTCACTTCCGCAACGCTCTCATTCTCTCCCTCATTCATTAATCAAGAACGAAAGTTAGAGGTTCGAAGGCGATCAGATACCGCCCTAGTTCTAACCATAAACGATGCCAGCTAGCGATCCGCCGAAGTTCCTCCGATGACTCGGCGGGCAGCTTCCGGGAAACCAAAGCTTTTGGGTTCCGGGGGAAGTATGGTTGCAAAGCTGAAACTTAAAGGAATTGACGGAAGGGCACCACCAGGAGTGGAGCCTGCGGCTTAATTTGACTCAACACGGGAAACCTCACCAGGCC
>NW_028190392.1:92500-123316 GCF_048542155.1 Nylanderia fulva | reverse complement strand
AAAACTTTGCCTTGTTGCTCGAAACGGGTGTATATTAAGTAAAATTTATAAATGTACAGTTCTCAGGTCAACTACAATAAAGCTATACGCTCAAAAAGTTTACTGATTATTTGTCGTAATATACAATAAAAAATTACATATTAATTATTCAAGATACAAGTGAGAAATAAATATCATTAAAATATACAAAAAAAATTTATCAATTTGACTCTGAAAAGTAAGTGACATGGTTCTCAAAGTGCAAGGTTTCATTTGACTTACAATTTTCTTCAGAAACACAGAAGAAAAAGGTATTTGTATATAGTTTTGTATATTCACTTCGTTGTGTGTGCAGAGCTTTTAAAAATACGTTGAATCCTTATTCTAATCTAATCTTCTTCTAATGTAATACTTTTTGTATTTCAAATGTTGTAGTAATTATTCTGTAAGAGCTTTGACATTATTTCTAAATGGACATCGAGAAACATCATAGTTTTTTGAGAGCAGGCCGCCATGTTATTTTTCTGAGTCATTAACAAATTGGTACTCTGGAATTACGAGCAATTATTTTTCATTGTACGGGCTAGTATGAATTTCAAATCAAATCTCTATAAACGACTATTATATTTTGTGCACTAAGAATAACATATCGCACTTATTTTCTAGAATCAAATTGTAATCAGTTTTACTTATATGTATGTATATTCAATGTGAACTTGCACCTTGAATAAAATATCACAGTTACTTTTCATGGTAATATATTATTACTAAATTTAGATAATATACACTTTACGTATGTTCACTTTGAACTGGCACCTTGAATAACATATCAGTTACTTTTCGTGATAATTTATTATTAGATCGTTTAAAGTTTTGAGTACCTTCTTTTGAACATGGCCTGACCTTTTCATTTTTATGATTTTTTTAGGATAAATATTTCACGCACATCCGGACAAGATCGCAGTATTTTTTCGAAATATACTTGGCCTAAAAATCCTGTTGCGCCTGTCAAAAATATACTTTGTCCAGCGTAAAATGCCGGAATCGGCCTAGCTGGATCAATTGTATTTTTATTCATTGTTATTAAAATAAAGCAACGTAAAACGGTATTAAAAACGTAGCAGCAAATAAAATCTGCAGATATACTTAAAACACGTTGTTGTTTCTTTTATGTCAATATCGCTACTAAGCGGTAGCTGTACACTACGATTTCATAAAAGTCATAAATAATACATAAACGTAAGGGTAAAGCTATGTTTATTAAATAACTGAAACTATGTTTATCAAATAACCGGAAATGCTACAGGTCAAAACGGAAAAAAAGGAATACAATGCAGAGAATTATATGCAGCATTCATCAATAACACAACCAATAATGATGTCAAATTATAATATGCAATTTATATATGCTATATTTAATATGTATAATTTGTCTAAATTTTAATGTTTGAGTTATTATTTAATGTAATAAATTATTTATTGTATTTTTTAACACACACGGTTTAGTCTAAACATATAAATATCTAAATTTTATAATTGAAACAAATAAAATAAAATACATATAGAATAATACACGTATATATAATTGAAAAAAATAAGTGATAGAGGTGATAAAAAAAATGATAAGTAGCTCTAGCTTATGCAAACTTATTGCAAACTTAGTTTTGTGAATTTGTTACACATTTATATGTTAAATTTAATTGTAATTAAGTTCAAGTTTGAAATTTGTTCTTACATATATCTCTTTATTTTTAACGAATTAGAATTATGTATCAGTTATTATTTCCACAATTAATAATATCTTTTAATGAAATAATAAAAATATTTTAAACATATATTTATATGTAGTTTGGAAAAATTTAATTGTTTTACAAGAAGTATAAATACAAAAATTATTTATGTATACGATAAATATGTTTGCTGAAAAATAAATTATTTTGATTATTGAATTTTGGAAAAGCTTATTTCTTTGTAAATGTTTCTAGCACTTATAAAAGAAAATAAGTACTTTGTATTTCACAATATTTTATGTTTTATTAACTGTACATATATAATTAGTTTAAAATAATTTAGTTCTGATATGTACATACGTTTCCTTGTGACAATACAAAAGTATGTCTTAGGATTGAAATAATCAAGTTATTGTATCTTGATAGACTTTGATATACGATATACTTAAATACTGGAAGCTTTGAGAAAGAGGGAGAGGGAAGGGGAAGGGGATAGCCAGGAAGAAAGTGAAGAATGGGTGTTTCAGAGAAGTAAAAAGTTACAAAGATCGCCAGCTAAAGGGAGAAAAGAGAGGGGGGAGGGAATAGAAAAGGGAGAAATAGAGGACCTAAAGAGAGAACTATTGACAGGTCTGAGGGAAATCGAGTAAGAGATAAAGAAGAAAATGGAAGAAGAGATAGAAAGAAAGATAGGAGAAGAGCTGATAGACAGAATAGATAAAATAACGGAAGAAATGAGAGAGGAGGCAAGGGAAAGAGAGAAAAAATGGGAAAAGGAAAAAGTAGAAGTGGAAGAAAGGATAAAAAAGTTAGTACGTTACAAGTGGAGGAGGAGAAGAGGGAGGAAAAGAGGTGGGAGAAAATGAAACAAGTCAGAGAATAAAGATATTAGAAAAAAAATGGGAGAGAGCAGAAAGAGAAGAAAGAATACAAAACATAGTAGTAAAAGGGATAGATTCAGAAAAGGGGAGTATAAGAAACAATATAGAAAAACTGATAGAGGAGATAGGAGTAGAAGTAGAAATAAAAAAATATTAAGAAAGTAGGAGGGACAAAGATGGGAGAGAAAGGGATGGTGGTTGTGAGTCTTGGCAGTAGGGAGCAGAAGAGGATGGTAATGGAAAACAAAAAGAAATTAAAGGAAAGAAAGGAAAGAATAGAAGATGACCTTACATGGGAAGAGAGAAAAATAAAATGGAAGTTAAGAAAGATAGCTAGAGAGGAAGAAAAGCAAGGCAAAAGAGTATGGATAGGAAGTAATAGTTTAAGAACAGATGGGAAATGGTGGAACTGAGATGAAAAAGAAGAAAATTTGAAGGATGAGAGAGGAGAATGGTCGAAAAAAGGGAAAGGTACAAGTGAAGAGCATAAGGAAACGGGGGAAGAGAGCAAAGGGGGGGGGGAGTGAAGAAGTAAAGAGGGACAGGGAAGGGGAGAGAAGAAAGGAGAGAGAAGGGAGCAGAGGAAAGGAAAAGAAAAAAGAAAAGGCAAGAGAATGGAAAATAGCATTTTGGAACGTGGCAGGTTTAAAGAACAAGGACAGGGGGTTTTGGCAGGAAATTGAGAAGTGGGATGTAATGGTATTGATAGAGACATGGCTAGACGAAAAGGGCTGGAAGAAAATTCAAAATAAATTACCAAAGGGATATAGCTGAGAAGTACATCAGAAAGCAAATAGAAAAAACAAAAAAGGAAGAGCAATAGGAGGCTAAGTAATGGGAATAAGGAAAGAGTTAAAGGTAGAAGGGAAGGAGATAAATATTGAGGAGGAAGAAATAATTGTCGGACAGATAAGGTTAGGAAAGGAAAGTTGGAAAGTAATAGGAGTTTACGTAAAAGACGATATGAATAGAATGATAGAAAGATGGAATATAGAAACAGAAGAAAGAGGGGAAGGAGAGAAGATAATACTAGGGGGGGACCTTAATGCGAGAACGGGAAAAGAAGGGGGGTGATGGGAGATTGAGGATGAAGATGAGGATAGGACAGGAGGAAGTAGAAAATCAAAAGATAGAAAGGTTAACAGAGAGGGTAAAGTGCTGATAAATTATCTGGGAAAAAAGGGATGGAGCATCTTAAACGGAAAGATGAAGGGGGATGAGCAGGGGGAGTTTACTTTTACAGAAGCCAGAGGAAACACAGTGATAGATTACATAATAACGTCGGAGGAGACAAGGGGAAAAATAGAAAAAATAACAGTAGAAGATCAGGTAGATTCAGATCATCATCCGGTGGTAGCGTGGATAAAAGGGAAGGAAGAGAGAGGGATAAGGGAAAGAGAAAAAAGAGAGTGGAGGGGAATATGGGATGAGATAGGCAGGAAGAGATTTAAAGAAATAATGAGAGAAGAAGAATTAGAAAAGGGGGAGATACAACAAGAAATAAGGAACATGAATAAAAAGATAAAAGAGGCGGTAGAAGAATGTGAAAAGGAAAGGAAGGAAAGTAAAAGGTGAAAAAAAGGGTGGTGGGATAAAGAATGTGTGAAGGCAAAAAGGATAGTCAGAAGGGCGTTAAGAAGGTGGAGAAAGGAAAAGGGAGAAGAACAGGAGTATAGAGAAATGAAGGGGAGATATAGAGATTTATGTAGTAAAAAGAAAAAAGAAGAAGAAGATAGACTAATAAGAGAAATTGGAGAAGCAAATACGGAGGTAAAAGTATGGATAATTGTAAATAGAGAGAGGAAATGCAGGAGAAGGTTAAACGAGGAAATAGGGGAGGAGGAATGGAGAGAGCATTTCATGGGTTTGTTGGGAGGAGTAGAAGAAAAAGTAGTCAGGGGAACAGGAAAAGAGAAGAGAGAGGTAGATTCGGAATTAGAAAGGGAAGAAGTGAGAAAGGCAGTAAGACAACTTAGAGACAGTAAAGCGTCGGGAAGAGATGGAATAGGTAACGGAGATGGAATAGGAAATGGAAAAATGGGTATGGGAAACGTGTAATAGGGTATGGAAAGGAGAGGGATAACTGGAGGAATGGAAAGAGGGAGTAATTATACCGATAGTAAAAAAAGAAGAGGGAAAGAAAGTGAAAGAGTACAAGGGAGTCACGTTAATGTCAACATTATATAAAATATATGCAACAGTTCTAGAGGAAAGATTGAATAAAGAGATAGAGAGCAAGAAATTATTGGAAGAAAATCAAACAGGATTTAGAAGAGGAAGAGGTGTAATAGACTGTATTTTTGTGTTAAATTACCTATCGCGCAGACGGATAACAAAGGAGAGAGGAAAATTAATAGCATTGTTTATGGACATGAAGGCAGCTTTCGACTCAGTAGATAGAGGGGTTCTGATAAAGGCAGTGAGGAAAAGAGGAGTAAGTGTAGAGTTGACGGAAAGAATAGAGGAGGTGGTACGAGAAACAAAAAACGGAGTTAGAATAGGAGGAGAGATAGGGAAGATTTTTTGGACGGCAAGGGGAGTGAGACAGGGGTGCCCGCTAAGTCCAACGCTATTCAATCTGTTATTGGCAGATCTGAAGGAAGAGATGCGTAAAGGATTATGGAGGGGGGGGGGTTAAAGTAGGAAAAGAAAAAATATACAGTCTTGCATATGCAGATGACATTGTAATCCTAGCGGAGAAGGAAGGAAAAATGAGAGCATTAATTAAGTAGATTAGAAAGATATATGAAGAAGAAAAGGCTAGAAGTAAATACGGACAAAACAAAAGTGATGGTTTTTAAGAAGGGGGGTGGAAGAAGGAAAAAAAACAAGCTGGAGATGGGAAGAAAAAAAGCTGGAAAAAGTTAAGAAAATCAGATACCTGGGGTATATAGTGCAGGCAAACGGAAGACAAGATGAACAAATAAAAGAAAGAGTAAAGAAAGCTATGGGGGTAATGGGAAAGATATGGGGAATAGGAAAGAGAAAATTTGGAAAGAACATAAAGAGAAGGTTATGGTTATTTAATACGCTAATATGGACGGTTTTAGGATTTGGGGCGGAGGTATGGGGGTGGTGCAAAAGAAAAAAAATAGAGAGGGTAGAGGAGAAATATTTAAGATGGGTTTAGGAGTAGATTGGAGGACACCGGAATACATAGTGAGGGAGGAGTTACAGAGAGAGAAATTAAGAGGGAGGATGGCAAAGAGAGCGTGGAACTACGAGAGAAATAGTTTTTTTAGAGAGTTTAGAAGTAGATTGGAGGACACCGGAATACATAGTGAGGGAGGAGTTACAGAGAGAGAAATTAAAAGGGAGGATGGCAAAGAGAGCGTGGAACTACGAGAGAAAATTAGAAGAAGGAAAAGGAGGAGGGATAAAAAGGGTCTGCTTAGAGGAAATAAAGAGGAAGGCAGAAATGAATAGAAAACTTTCAAAATGGGAAGAGGAAAGAAAAGCATTTTTTGAGGAAAAAGATTTATGGAAGGAAGGGATAGCTTGGAGAAGGGAAGAGGGAATGACAGAATTTAATTTAATAGATAGAGAAGAGAAAGAGAAACAAAGAAGGGAGAGATGGGAGAAAATAAGAGAAGCAAAACATAATACATGGTATAAACAAATAAAAGGCAAGGGATTACCAGAATACCTGACAAAAAGATGGGCAGAGAACAGATGGAATAGAGTGGCAAGATTTAGGCTAGGAAATGAGATGAGGCAGGGGAGATATTGGGAAGGGGAGGAAAAGAGAAAATGTAGAGTGTGTGGGGAGAAAGAAGAATCTTGGAAACATGTATTGGAAAGGTGTAAGAGAGAAGAAGGATTGGAGAAAAAGGATTGGAGGGAGAGAGTGGTAAAGATATTAGAGGAGGGAGGAGGAGGAGAAAGTTGGATGAGAAAATTTGAGGAGTGGAGAGAAGAAACAGTTAGCAGAAGAGGAGGAGTAGGAGTTAAGAGAGAGGGGGAGGGAGAGGATGAGTTGTGAGTGTGGAGGTGAGAATGGAGGTAAAAGAGAGGGAGGGAGAGAGAGAGAGAGAGAGAGAGAGGGAGCGAGAGAGTGAGAGTAGCGAAATAGTAAGCAGTAAGAAATGAGGGGAAAGGAATGCATAAAGCAATGCGAGAAGGAAACCGGAAGCGAGGGTCCAATAATAAGATTAGAGTAAGATATAAGAATAAGTATAGAAAATAAGATATAGAATAGGATAGGTTAAGTTGAAATAGTGATAAAAGAGTAAGCGAAAAAAGCGTGTGTGTGTGTGTGTATCGGAATAGGTGTAGGATGTATATATTAGAAATAAAAATTTAGTGATAAGTATTGTATTCGAAAATTGTAACCCGACTAAAGGGAACAATAAACAATTTATATATATATATATATATATATATATATATGTATATTATCAAATATCGTTAAAGGCCGGCTCGTCAAATGAAATCATAACTAAGAACTATACGAGTCGCTATACGAGCCACGAAATTTATTTTGCTTAGACATTGCTAAAACATTGAGGAACAATCTCATATTGGAGATATGAATTTCTCGGTACTTTTTACCCCCCTAAAGTGTAGACGAGAAAAATATATCGGTCCGAAAAAGTCGCCTTCGGCTCGTGCGTTCACTCCGCACTCGTGTACAATTGTCAACTTCCCGCACTTGTTACACAAATAACTATTAAATCCAAAATGTCTTGAAGCAATTGAAGTTAACACAATTTCACGTGGAAAACTTTTGTTTGTTTTATACAAATAATTTACAATGCATAGATTTAATGTTATGCATTACGACGCACTAGGTATGACGATCCGGGACGAGTGTGTATCGAAAGTTATTTGTGTACGTGTGTTAGAGCGATCGACGGAGTGGAAGATTGCGTTCTTAGATGGTTTTGTATCCCAGTTACGGTGCTTGGTAATGTAGTGGAGGGTGATGAGGAACGGTACGGGCAGGTTGTGAGTTTTTGTCGATCGTTTTAGGCTCGGTTTGCTTTGGGAGCTGGCGCTCGCATGCTTTTCGATGATGTGGATCAGCCTCGTTCTCTCCTATGTGGGTAGAGGCTTACAGTCACTAGCCCCGTTATTAGCGTGTGCCTTATGACTACTCTGGTGTTGGCCTTCTGCGTTGGGAGTCGAGTAGTGTCTTCGTGGTGTTTCAGACAGAGTTAATGTCCGTTATTTTTGTATCTTAGTGTTGTCGAAGGGTGTGTGGTTTGCTACCACTACTCTCTCTGGGCGGCGCAGCACACTGATCTGTGCTTTAGAGTAACCTGTACTCTGATTTGTGTTACGTTCGTTAGATGTGGCCCCGCAATTGTATTAGACGCGGTAGTTGATAGACTACAGTGGATGTGCGAGAAGGGTATGTGTACGTGAAGACACACAGACCAATCCCACTACAGGCTGGAGCTGATCGGTGCGCCTAGGTCCTAGGCGTGTAAGCGGATGCATACGTGTCGTGTGCGGATATTTAGGGGATTGGAATTTTCTTCAATGGTGAAATTTAGGGCGGTCGGCGGTGGAGGTTCCGTCGGCCCCCCGAATGGCGCTTCAACATGTTCGCTGTGTGCCCTGGGCTTGCATTGCTATGTGTTTGTGAGTAGTGTTGTTCAGAAGACACATCAGCGGCACGGAGTACACGCAAATGTTAGTTACGGTTTGGATGTGAGGTTTCACGATTGTCATATATATTTATGATGTGCAGATTGAGGTTTAGTGGTTTTAGATAAGTGGAGCGCGTAATGGTTCTCCGTATGGTTGACGTCCGAATGATGATGTTTTGTCGTTAGTTGGGTAAGTTCTTAAAGGGTTGGTCACAGAGGATATCTAAAGGCTGTAGAGGTAGTGTTGGGATAAAAGGAGGGTTCTAGCGCTAGAGAGAGAGGTAAGAGCAGTGCCGAAGTCAGTTGTTGCGAGAATTTTTGGTTAGATGCGACAGGGCGACGCGTGTGTCGATCTGCCGCCCTGATCGTTGCCGATCATGTGAGGAAAAGGCTTATTCTCGAAATAAGTCTCGGTCGGGTGTTTGTTGTTTTGTGAACAACGCGGAAACGGATCCCGAGATTATGGTCGGGGATAGGGGTGTTTCGGTATGAGCCTGGCCGCCGGGATAATTTGTGCTTGATGAAGATATTTATATCTACTGCTTGTAGTGGAGTGATAGTCCGTATCCTTAGGCTCGAAGGACGTATAGAAACGATTCAACTTTTATACATTATGTGTCGGGAATGGGCGGTATCAAGTGAACGACACAGCCTGGTCTGGGTAAGTTGAGCACCATGTTTGACGATGCAACTTCACGATATTTATTATCAGAGGCGGCCAGGGGTCTTCTTACTGTTATTTTTTTTTTTAAATTTTATATAGTTATTAATACAACACGCGATGAATGGAAGCAAAAACATAATAATAATCGAAATGGGCAGGAGGCAAAAGATATAAAGCAAAAAACAGTGTGCATTTCGCGTGTGAGGAAAAGGCGCCTAAGCAGTGTAGTTATAATGTGACGAATAGAACGCGAGTCTGGAGTATAAATGCCAAATTATATTAATATGATAAAGTGTGTAGGTTAGGAAGGTGCTTTGGACGAAATTCAATGAGTTGAGTTACATGCAGCAATATTATATATGCATATGTAGAATAGTATATGATAGGGACCATGGCGATTTCAGATATGGGTATCGCGAAACAGTACAGTTAGTAAAATACGATAATCAAGTAAAATCCATGTTGACTAAAGAAATGTTGTTCCTTTTTAAATAAAATTTTTTAAATTTTTAACACTTTCCCTTAAATTATTTTTTTTTTGAAAATAAAAATTTTTAAAAATTTTTTTCCAAAATTTACAAAATTTTTTAATAAAAGGGGGAAAAGTTTTTTTACCCAAAAAATTTTTGGCAAATTTTTTAAATTTTTGTTACAATTTTGGGGAAAAATTTGGGTAAGGGGGCCGAGTGGGGTAGACCCCAACCCGGGGAAAGGGGAGTCGCATTTCCCCCCACGGGGGACTTTAGCCAAAATTTTCCTTAAAAGTGAACACATTTTTTTTGTATTACATTTTTCTTTAAAAGTGGCACTTTGAGTACCGGGTTTTTTTTCCCCGTTTAGGGGGGTAAAATTATATTTAAAAAAGCAGGGATTAAAATGCGTTTTGGGGGAAAAAAAGGGGGAAAAATGGGGGGTTTTTTTGGGGGAGTTTTAGTTTTTTTCCGGGGGGTGGGCTGCCCAGGGGGGGTCCCTTTTAAAAACCCCGGGGGGGGGATCAAATTGTCCAAGGGGGGGAAAAGTTTTTTATACGGGTTTGAAAGAAAATTTAAAAATTTTATTTTAATAATTGGGGGGGTTTTTGGAAAAAATTTTTTTTTTTTGGGCCCCCAAAAAAAACGTTTCAGGGAAAATTTTTCATTTTTTAAAACACGGGTTTACAAAAACCCCTATATTTTACGAAAGCAGTTCCATTGGGCAGGGCGAATCCCGAAAGTTTTGGCAAAAAAAAAGATTTGTCGAGGTGTAACTCCCCTTGTTGAGACCGCGTTAAAAGATGTTTTGTTTATATTTAATTGTACGCTTCTATAAATTTCCGCGCCTCTTATCCCCCCTTCCCGTCGTCGTCTGTTTTCTTCCAATGTTTTTTGTGACTGTCCACAATATATACTCTGAGTATTCTCCGCATTTATCCCCTGTTGTATTTGTTCCCACCCCTGACTTATTTGTTTTTGCCCTCCTCTTTCTCGTTCTCACCTCCATCTTGTTCCTTTTCCTTTCCTCTTGTTTCTCTTTTTTCTCCTTTTCTGTTTTTATTTGACAGACACAATGATCCAAAAATAAATCGAGAGGACGTATCCGGGAGGGGTAAATAAAATAAATATTTTACAAGAAAATATTTACTTATCTATACAAATTAGCAACGCCCAGATTTATTAATTGGCAACATTTTTATTCGATGTTTTTGTAGTTTATTGTTGCTATTTCATAATTAAGATTTTGTAAGTAATATTTAAAATATATATCAACGATGTTGTGAATTTTTAACTGATATTTTTAATAACTTCCAAATCTGTAGTAAATTCTTTTCCCTCTTTTCCTTCTTTGTTTCCCCCTCTCCTTCTGCTATTCTCCTTCTTGCCTCTTGCCCTTTTATTTTCCCCCCTTTCGTTTTCGTCTCCCACCTGTCGCCCGCCCGCTCCATCCCCATTATCTCACACAATATAAAAAAAGCACATCTATAAAAATTTGATTTTGTTATATCATGGTTCTTTAAACATGTAAAAATGTTTTTTTATTAAAACCAAGTTTAAATAACAATTAGGAGGTCCTTAATAATACAATGGTCCAACGTATATCATATTGCTTTGGTCCAACTGTTTTAGTATAATATAATCTAAAATTTTTGAAGGTTATGTGCTTTTGTTTGTCATAAGACAAGAAGATTGACATTTTGATCGATACGTCTACCACCAGATATATAATGCATTTTAAAAGATTTATTATTCTCAAACTTTATTAATGATACAATGCATGCCTATAATGGGGATTTTCAAAACTTTATTAAAATATTTTTCTGTTTCAAATTTTAGATGGCCTAATACAAATACGGACTGATTAAATTTCTCGAAAACCGTAACAAAAAATGAGCAGGAGAAATCTAAACTAAAACAGCAGTATACAAAATTTTTTATTTTGTAAAAATGGGAATCCATATTGCACGGTTTAATAAAAGAAATTGTGTCCTATACTATTAGTAAAACATTTACTTATCATGATAACAATATATAATTTAATGTTTTTGAAGAATTATTCAAATGTGTCCTGTCTGCCTCCCTCACTCCTCTTTTTCCTCTCTTTTAGACGTTCATCACTTCACTCTCCACCATGCTTGTTTTTTTTTCTCATTGAGACGATTAGAACCTGCCTGACTCAATTTTACGGTAGTTTAATATATCAATAATGTTATATATAAAGATATAGAGACTAATGAACTTTTGCACAGTTAATTTGGAACTTTTTTTTAGAAAAGATTGCGATCTAACCAAAAGATATTGCTTTAAGAAAATGTTTCACTTTCTGAGGCAATGTTTGGTGAATGCAAAAGTGGGAAAAATTTAAAAAGAAACCTCACAGCAAGCAACTTATAGAACGGATGGCTACTATTTTGGCCCAATGGCTTTCAACCTTGAAAAAGAAGTATTATTCTCGTCCATAAAAGCATCATTAAATAATATCAAACAAAAAGTATTGAATCGGCTAAGGAACAAATATCCCGACCATTTTAATATTCTCCACGTCGCCGATAAATTTTTTATTGGGAAAACAACAATATCGACAATAATTATTGGAACAAAGCAGAAGGAATCCAGATCATGGATGCACTTCAGGAATATATATTTCATGACTCTAAACTTTCAACAACATGACATCAGAAGACAAAAAATTTGAAACACAGGTTGTATAGATAATGTAAGTTATTATAGATAAAATACATAATAATAATGAGCTCTAATTATTATGCTTATATACATATTTATATGTGCTCGTTATATAATCTTAAAAACACACACACTCTCTCTCTCTTTCTCTCTTCTTCCTCTCTCTCTTTCTTTACTTAATTCTCGTAATTTTTTAAATAGGTCGTAGAAAATGACTGTGGTCGAAAACGTAATTTACTTAATAATATATCACAGTGGTGGCCAGAAGACTTGGTTTACGATGCGATATAAGAAAAAATAATTCAGCACTAATAATATATTGGAAACCCGATTAGTAAGTAATATATATTAATATTAAATTAAGAATTATCTGAATTTATTATTACACACACGCACATACACCAATGCACAAATATTACATTCTGTTTTTAGTGCCACAAACAGCTTAGAAAATGTAAGGTGTATTAACATAGGTCCTCATCGCTACAATTGTCGTAGCGAATATTATTCCAATTAATGAGGTTGGTAATTATTTGTATCTAATTAATATTTATTTTGACACTTTTTAATTAATAAATTTGTAATTTTGGCAAAAATACGAGTTATACAAACACACTTTATAAGATGGAGAGAATATACATTTCTCGTTTTTTTCTTTCGTAATCATAGCTTTTGTTCTTACGTAATTTTACAATTTTTTTTATTGTTTAGTTACTACTAAAAATCCTAGGTGTATTTGAGGATCCACCCTATTACAATAATACTTTCATGCAAAACACCACGTGAAATACGTAATTATAGAGAATTCATTCATAAAAGGAGTAACCAAGAGGTGTGTAAATACTATTCATACCATGTTAATATATATATGTCAATATATATATATATATATATATATATATATATATATATGTAAATAATATCAATACAAGATTTAAATTCTCTTTCATAACATATACATATAACTGTGCACAAATCATTATTATTTATATTTCTCTATAAACTAAACTATATCTATAATTGAATTAACTGTAATTGAACTTGCTCTGAATGTCTATTTATAAATTACTTAAAAGGAATATTATTTAAAATTTAATATTACATTTTCTAGAGTATAGTTTACTCTGATATAGAAGACAGATAGATAAAATACCGAAATTTGTGATTGGAATGATCGTAGTACATGAGTGTAAAGGTGAATGTTATGACACTATCGTAGTACATGAGTGTAAAAGTGGATATATATATAATGACACTAATAAACCAGTACTGCCGGTGTAATAGTCGGATGGTACATTAATAAACACAAAATTACGTTTGTGAAAAATGAAACAATGTATCCTCGTATGCACTTCAACACTTGTTGTAATTTGGGAGATCCAGATGACCTTATACATTACATAATTCTTACGGAAAATAATGAAATGTGTTGCGTAAATGAAGGTATGAATATTATTAAAAGCATATTGATTTTTAATTATTATCTCTGTTCAATATGCCAGCTTATCTCTTTATACATAAAAATATATATATGTTTTTGTTATTATATTTTTTTATTATTTTAATTATTTTATTTATTTTAGTCATTATATTTTATTTATGAGATTTATTATTGTTTCATTATTTAATTTTAGTAATCATTAATTTATTTATTAATTGCGTTTTTTTAATTTAGACGCCCTGACTCTGTCATTTGCATGGATCGAAAATAGTGAAATAGGTCGATATTTTAACCAATTCAAATGCACGCATTACGTGCCAAATAAAATGTTGGCAAAACTTTATCCACATGATACCGCTAGAATTGCCACCCGATATGGTAAAAAAATGGCTACTTATAAGCAGCAGTGCATCACTAACAAATAACGATTTGTCGAATCGACGTCGCCTCAACATCGAATCGACCAATTCGTCGTCGATTCAACATCGAATTGACGTCGAATTGACTATCATTCCGCGCTGAGTAATTAGAGCGCGTAAATGTTATAGTAAATTAAAATTATTATAATACAATAGTAATATCAAAAAAAAAAACATTAAGATTTTGGGCATTTTTGCGTAACGAGTTAGTAAATTTTAGAAATTTATATTAGAAATAATATCATAGTTAGAATAAAATTGTTAATTATATAGTTATAAATGTAATTTCATTTATTCATTTATTCAAGCAAACAGTTTTCTCTTACGTTATCCAAGTAGTGTAATGATTTTAAAATGACAAGTATATTTAGATTATTTTTATTATATGTATATTTTCCTTATATTTTTGTAATAAATAAATTTTAATATTTTGTGTAAACAACTTAAGAGTCTCTTTTACACATATATGCACACACAACTACAATTATTATTTAATTTATCATTTTAATATTATAATTTTGTGTAATTCTAATTGTTTTTAAATATATTAACTTTGAAAAAGAAAACTTGTACAATTTTATAAAATATTTTGGAAATTTTTATATATATATTCATATATATTGGATTAAATTTGCTGAAAAATTTTAATTAACTGTTGAAAATTACTTTCAAAATAATTATATAATTATTTGATATGGGCAATGTCCTAATGTTTGATATAACAATGAGACATACATATGTCATCTGCCCATATCTCCTTTATATGTAAGTGTACATCTGACTTAATTAAAATTGAAGATTTTTTTGAATAAGAAAAATTAACTTTTTTTTTAATATTTAAATTACATCGATATCGCTATGCTAAATTTTTAGAGTGTTTAATTTTGAAGTGATTTCTTAGTTTCCAATAAAAATAATTATAAAAATAAATGATACGTGTCATTAAATAATTGAAATAAAATTGTCACTAACAAAATTAAAAAGTGACATATTTTGATCTTTTTAAGGCGAATTTTGATCACTTTTCTACAGATTAGACAAAACTACGAACACATTTACCGTAAGATTATATGTATAACTTATGTCACATTTCTCATTTTACCTATCCATTTTTTTAAAGATCTTGAAAGATTTAAAACGGATATGCATTAGTTTATAATTTATACATGTAATAAATGGTAGTTGACTGAACATCTCGAATATTCAGCTCGATAAGTTGGCCTTATATTTATCACTTTGTTTTCAATACACGAGCGACAATTTGTATTAATTTATTTTTAATATACGCTGGCCTTACAATGCGTCAATTTAACACAAAACGGACTGATTACTATTTTAATTTTAATTTTATTCATAGAGTTTTTGGAAGAATAACCGCAGATTATTTTAAACAATGGATTAATGCGAACTACTTGTTAATAAGAGCGAGAGCAAAATTGGAATTTTTAAGAAATTGTAAAAATAGCGATGTTTTTCCTACACATTTGGAAGGTTTTTGCCGCATTAAATTTAACGTTTTTCATCACAGATCAATCAGAAGACTAGATAGTATGTTGTACAAGTTCAAAACAAATGCGATGAGCATTGAAATTTTTGATTTGCATAGACAGGTAGAGTCATTACAAAATAGGATTTTTCATCTCACTAGCGGGTTATTTAATCGTTTGCCTGTACTCGCGTGGAATAGAATTTTCGAACATCATAACATTGCTTTTAAAAATTGCCACAACAGATTGGTTACTGCACACGAAAAGAAATTCAATTGGCTTAAGAGAAAACAATACTACAAGTATATCAACAGCATCAAACCTATAGATATACATTGTTCTTTACATTTTGAAACTTCACAACCGACGAAAATATCACAAAATTCTCTCAGGGCAATCACTAATGATGCCAAGGAGATCAATATACACATTGAAGCCAATAAATTTCTCAATGATACAATTAACCCTTTGGAAAATACTAATAAAAAATGGTTTGTTAATCTATCCAACACAGACATTCCGCCTAACGTATCTAATCTGTTGCAAATGGGTGATAAATTCTGTCTTCCGAATATTAGTAAAAAAACAGCGATACATGAATTTATCAAGGACATAGAGAGTAATAGCAAACGAAATAATATTAATAATCTCACAACGATCAGAAATATCGCGGTTCCAAAATTTGCACAACTTCTTAACACGAAGGATAAAAATGACGTAAGTCAACAAAAATTACTTGGTGCACACAGAGATTTAATAAAATTTTGTAAAGACAATCCGAATGTTCTATTCACACGCGCGGACAAAGGTAATGCTACGGTCGCGATGGATAGATCTTATTATATTAACAAAATGGAAAACGTTTTAAAAGATGTCAACACTTACACTATTGTTAAAAAAAATCCGTGCAAAAAAATAGAGAACGATTTGAATGGTTTGTTGAAGAGATGGCTTAAGGAAGATTATATTTCAAAAAACGAATATTATAAATTACGTTGTAGTGATTCTCTCCTTCCAAAAGCGTATGGATTACCTAAAATCCATAAGGAAAACTATCCGGTTAGAATCATAGTTTCATCGGTTGATACGGCTCTATACTCGCTGGCTTCGTTTTTACAAAACACCTTACGAACTAGCCTACCCAAAGCGAAAAGTCATATTAATAATAGTTTTGATTTGTACAGCATATTGTCTGGTAAAAAGATTGATGAGAATGATAGGATGTTTTCCTTGGATGTGGTGTCTTTGTTTACGAACGTTCCTCTGGATCTTGCGATTGACGGTATTAACGATAGATGGGATCACATTGGAATAAATACTAAAATACCGAAAAACGAATTTTTGGGGGGTATAAAATTCATACTGACTTCTACATATTTTACATTTGATGACATAATTTATAAACAGACGTTTGGGACCCCTATGGGGTCACCGTTATCACCAATTATTGCATTCACGGTCGAACAAGAGGTTAATCATAGCTTGAATTTCTTAGATTTATCACTTAAAATTATTAATAACAAAATATATATAGACTGGTATCAAAAAGAAACCTTCTCAGGAAGGACGTTATCATTTTATTCAAACCACCCATTATGCCACAAAATTGGAATAATATATAACCTTGTAGACAGATGTCTATTGCTATCACATCCACTATTTTTTAATAAAAATTTGGAGTTAATTATTAATATACTCAGAAGCAATGGTTACCCTCTTGATCTGATTTTTAACAAAATTAATCATCGGATAGAACACATCATATCTAAGGGGAGCATTTTAGAGAGACAGGCCAACATAGAAAGAACAAAAAGTATAAGAAATGACTCGGTTAATAAAAAATTCTTTGTCATTCCGTATATAGATAGGGTCTCAGAAATGATTGTTTCCTCGGTGAAAAATAAAAATTGTATGGTAGGGTATAGATGTCTCAACAAACTGGATAATATTATTAAAGCACAGAAAGATAAAACTAAACATCCATGCAATTCGAATGTGGTTTATAAGATCAGTTGCAATAATTGTAATGCATCTTATGTAGGCCAAACAAAGAGGCAATTGCAGACGCGAATAAAAGAACATAAAAATAATATTAGGTTGGACTCAACGAAACATTCAGTAATTTCTGAACACATAATAAATGAACATCATACTTTTAATTGGGACAATGTTAAGATCATGGACAACGAAAATAATTATTATAAAAGACTCATTTCTGAGATGCTACATATCAAGGAACAAAAAAATGGACTAAATTTAAACAAAGATACTGAGTTACTTAGCGAGTCGTATTTTGATATTTTGGATATATTGGCGAACAATAAATAATAATAGGACAAATAGGACATTAACGAGTAAAACATAGATATTAGATCATATATAAACACGCACGCTCTCCGATCAAGTAGAGTTTAAAATGAGCTGTCTTTCTGTATTGTTGTTTGTTAAGTGTCATCCTTAATAACTGTTAATAAGTGGCAAAATTGTCAAGAAGAACGATGATAGGTAAGCATACTACCAATTGTAGGGGATATATATTATAATTTGGACATACGTTGATCGGTAATTTTTTATTAATCGCAGCGCCTACGGTACGGGTTAATTTCTCGCATATTAACGATGAAATCATCCAAGATCTGAACAAAATCAGAGATCATATCGAGGCGAACATTGTTGGACAGGACGGATTGAAACACGCGTTAATTGCTCAAAAACTCTCGATTCTGAATAACTATAATTAAATTTCGATATCATATGAATTGTAAGAATTTATTTTTCAATAATTATACTGAAGAAGACCGCGTGCGGTCGAAACGTTTATAGAATGATTGTAATTTGCGTTAATTTGCGTTAGTTTTAATATAATATAATGACTGTAGTTTATAATTTATACATGTAATAAATGGTAGTTGACTGAACATCTCGAATATTCAGCTCGATAAGTTGGCCTTATATTTATCACTTTGTTTTCAATACACGAGCGACAATTTGTATTAATTTATTTCGGATATGCATTATTTGAAAGACTCTTCAGACATCAAAGTATATAACATTTATATACTATGTTTGCTGGGTGCTTTAAAATCAGATCAGTGGATGATCAAACGAGACATTACGGACACTGACATTTCGAATTTGATCTAACTATTGAAACTTTTAAAGTTTTCGCAAAAAAAAATTCTTCTAAAAGAAGACTACTTATAAAAATGTTTACATATTATATAATCACAAATGTTTTGGGTTTTGTATTTATTTTTAAGCTACATATCTTTAAATATATTTTTAAAATTTATTTTCAAACTGAGAAACATTTTTACGAAGCATATACATATACAAGATCTGATCTCAAGTGTAATCGCACGATCCTAAAATGTAAGGATCATACTTTGATCGCAACATTATGTAAAAGATTAGGTATAAAAGAATTAATAAAAAGCAAGCTCAGATTCTTATTTTGGTCTTAAAATTTTGGACGGTAGTGCATATATAATATATTTATTTATTTATTATAGGCATTTGGCGTTATACTGATATGTATATAATATTAGCTTTATCAATTCATTAAATTTTAAATGGACCAATGAGAGAAATAAATAATTTCAAAAACATTTGTGAGTTAGTGCATAAATTTTAAACATTTAAAAATAGAATTGAATAATTAAAGATGTGACTAAAGTTCCTGGAAAGACAAATATTTTGCAATAAAGCATTTTTAAGAAAAATGTGTTAAACAAATGATTACTTGGCTAAAATTATGCATTGAATTATTTCAACTCTGCAATATTTCGTAAAGACTATTTTAAGAAGAGGAGGACTGTGGTGATTGGGGGAATTGCGGGAATGAAGAATTTCCTAATTTCTCCCATTCCTCCATTCTCTCCATTCCCTCCATTCCCTTCATTTTCCCCATAAAATTTTTTCAACTAAAATTAAATTTTGTTGCATATTGTATTTCTAACTAGAGTCAAAAAGTGTATTCAAAATAATTTAATTATACTTTAATTGATCCCTTTTTCTGTTATAAGTGTTGAATTTGTGTATTAAAAGTTATATTTCTTTGCTGAATTTAATCAAATCAATCAATTTTTCCAAGTTTTATTTGTAATAAATATTTTTGATACTTTTCTTGATATCATTAAATAGAATTTTATTTAAAAAATTAAATATTTAATTCAATTGAGCATATAATTAACTGTATTTGATAATACATGTTTAAATTTTATATATTGATTTTAATTGCAAAGAATTCTCAACTTTTTAAAAATGAGATACATATAATAAACATATTTCCGATTTATATAATATCTCTAATGATTACCTTTTAACATTATTAAAGTTCATATTTTTATTATATATGTATTAATCAATATACATACAAACTAATTATTTTTTATAAATTTAAAGTGTAAGATAGGCAATAAGAGCCAAATCGCGGATGACAGTGCGTTATCCCAACGAAACTAAAATTTTTTCGTTAGAATTAAATACCTGTGCACAAGGCACCAAATTTTACTTAGTCACGGCCAAGATTTAAAATTGGAATAATCTCTACAAGAGATTTAATTCCATACATCTTGGCCGTAACCAACTAAAATTTGATGCCTTGTGCACAAGTATTTGATTCTAACAAAAAAATTTTAGTTTCGTTCGGATAACGCACTGTCATCCGCGATTTGGCTCTTATTGCCTCTCTTACACTTTAAATTTATATTTATATCACAGAGCCTTGTTAAACTCTTAATTATTTTTTAATACAATTTTATATGAATAACCACAATCTACACTTTATTCCTCTCGACCAATAGAGCCAAACGATTAAAAAAGAAAGAAAATTTGGAAAATTTGGAAACTAAGGAATTTGAATCCTATGATTGGAATCTCAGAAATTCCCCTTGTTCCTTTTCTTAACATCCCCTGTAAAGAAATAGGCGAGAAAAATTTCTTTACAGGTGATGTTAAGAGAAGGAACAAGGGGAATTTCTGAGATCCCAATCATAGGATTCAAATTTCTTAGTTTCCAAATTTTCCAAATTTTCTTTCTTTCTTAATCGTTTGGCTCTATTGGTCGAGAGGAATGAAGTGTAGATTGTGGTTTAAAAATGAAAGAGCTGACTTAACAATATTCTATATGAATAAGTTTAATATTTTAAGGTAAGATAAAACAAAAACCTACATATATATGTCAGTGATAATATTAAAATTGCATTTGTTTGATCGAATCCGAATTTTCATCAAAATGATAATTTATATAATGATATTGAGATGATAAGACCATAAATGATAAAATGGAAAAATAGAGTTAAAGAAAATATTATTATCGATAATAATATACTTACAAAAGTAATAATTACTTTGTGAAATTTATTGTAGACCTTTATTAAGCTCGATTAATTGCGTGCTTTAATTCTATATTATTTGATTGTTATAAATGTATATAATCACGTAATAGACATATTATGCGCATATGAGCATTACTAGTAGAAACGAATATTTTTTACGACAGATAAGACTAATTATTAAATATTAAGTGAAAAAAAGTTTTTCTTATTATCTTTTTTTTTCGTTTGCTTGAATCGACGAGAAATCTTTTAAAAGAAAAAATTTATTAACAATTTTGAGAAATTTCACAAATCACTATATGTAGAAAAAAGATTTATACAAATAAATATAAATAATTTATACTACTTTGATCAGGCTCGTTTTTATTTTTAATCGACCTAGGAAAGACACACACAGTTCTTACGAAACCATGTTTAAAAACTGTCAATGGCTCCTTTACGTGTCGCGTTTTCTCGGATATCATCCACATAAAATCGACGAACGATTTCGCGTATCCGATGTAAATTTTCACCTGCTATTGATATATTCATTAATTATGTGGGGTTCATATTTTGCTCGAGAATAATTACCAGAGATCCACGCAGCGTGACTGTCAACGTGTTTCCTTCGAGATTATACAACCATATTTACATATGTATATTCTCACGCAATCGAACTTGAAACTTAGAAGCATATGATTATAAGACGAATTGAACTCGTGAGGAATGATAATTCGGCATTTCCGATAACTCTTATTACGAATATCGCCGTTATTGATAATAATTTGAGACTTATTATATTTGTAGAGCGCAAACATCGATTTTGTATTTCTTGATTATTTTCTCGTTTATAAACTCATTCGTCTAAGCCAGAAGGAGATAGTGGATTGACAAAAAAATATAAATTAGATATTAATTTCTTTCTTTTTTTTCTCAAAAATTTTCTCATTGGAATTATGGGTCAGTGTATCGCATAATTCGATAACAGTATTGTGGCAATCTAGTTATTATTTTTCGGGACATTAATTTTTTTTTTCAAAAATAGAGAAGGTGGAAATGTATTTAAATAGAGATATATGGAGAGAAAGAAAGACATTCTATTTTTAAAATAATATTTTTTGCATACGTCTGGGGTTTAATAAATCTCTGACCAAGGATTGTAAAATATTTTTTAGGATTACTTTAAAATTATTAAAAGTAAAAAATATTTAAAAAAATAATATGTATAGTATAGATTTTATTTTTCGGAATACTGCATCTACAATACATACAGAAAATATATATGTATACTATACACAGTATATATATATATTATATATATATATATATATATATATATATATATATATATATATATATATACACACACATATTTATATCTAATAAACAGATAATGCGTTTAAAAAAAAGGAAGATTCCAAATTGGAAAAACGGTTTAGCTTTGGTTACCATTGATACATCACATTGTTTTCTACTGTCAGTCTTTTGTTAATTTGTCAGTTTTTTGCACCAAAATGTTTTTTTTCAGAGCTATTCTATTTTAGTTAGATTTCCTCATATTTTATGTCATACTATAAGTCTGTGCGGAGTTTCGTATCGTTAACGAATGATTCTGTAGCAGAAAATTGTTCCAATTTGGTATTATCTTCTGATAAATTAAGTCTGTTCTCCCAGTTTCATCGTTGGTTTTCTTTAATAATAATAATCTTCATTTGAGGTTTAGTATGAATATCTAAATAATCATACGTTGTTCTACTTTTCACTGGGGTCCATGTAAATGTAGCTGAAGAAGGTGTTGGATTTCTGCAATAAATGTGTATGTGATTATTATTACGCAATTGTACAATGTCACAATAAATATTCGTAAGAAATATCAAGTTTATGGTACCCCGTTTTAGCAAAATCTGTCCACATCTGCGTTAAGTATTCCATTATTTTATAATCCGGCGTACCATGTGCAAATGGTAATACAGTTTTTTCTTTATGAAGATAAAATAAATAACTCAGTTTCTCGGAGTGAGATGTACCTACAAAATATTGTTATGTAAATTAATCTTGACAATTTTTTTAATACATTACAAGTGCAATATAAAATTTATATTTAAATGTACTCTAAATTTTTCTTAATTAAATTTCTCCAAATTAGCGTGTCTTCTTACAATCATATGTGGAAAAAAATTTCACGTTCACTTCTTTTCTAATTCTAATATTAATTTGATTCTTACATAGGCCTACTTTAATTAACAACACAATACCTGGAAGTGGCTTTTGAAACTATATTTTTATTAAAGGAGAGTTTTTCACTTTCGTACAAAAATTTGTACAAGTAGGTCGATTCGTTAACATTAGAATTCATTTGAGTATCAATTGCTTGCATAATGCCTCTATAGAAATGCTGATCGGCGAAAAAATTTGAAAGATCCAGTATAGTTTTTTCTGACATTGTTTTATTACCAAAATACAATGATCGTAATTTCGATACCGTGACTCCTAGTTGTGGTAATTGACGCAAAACTCTAGAATATATGACTTTGTTGAAATCAGAATTAATTATCTTTAAAATCCTGATTTTTATCCCTAAAACAATTTTAACAATGATTTTAATTTTAATTATATTTTATTTCATTTATTTTAATTTTAATTTTATTTCTTAATTTTTCTAATAATTTTTTATTTAGATATTTTAAATAAATATGTAACTCTATTTTACTTTGAAATAAAACGGTTTCATTAATAAATAATTAATACTTTTTTGTACATTTGAAAGTTACATATTGATGAAATCCTGAAACTTATTAGTATTGATTGAATTTATTAGAACATTGTGTGCACATCAAAATATTTTCAAAACATTGTAGATCGCCTTTCTATGAAAATTTTGCATGAACAGTGATTCATGATATACTAATAATAATGTGTAATAATGAAAAACAAAAGCAAATATATACACTTACGGCTGGAAAAATATAAATTTAGGAAACCATTGCCTTTCTGGCTATTATATTCGAATATTATTGGTATTGAAATTCCGTAGCGTAATAATTGGATTTTCTGATAAAAAAGGATTTGATGACTCGGAATCCACGGTTGGTGTAAATGTAAGCAAAATATCTACGGCAATCTGCAAGAACATAATATTATCAATATAAAAAAATTTATTGTACATTTTTCATCGAACATTATTATTGCAATAATCGCAATAGAGCGGCAAAAAGACCTCCGTTTCTGTTCTTATCAATTTTCTTCCATCTATGTTTTTCGGAAATTTTCTAAAGTCGCATTACCATGTTTCTGGGCTAACATCAGATCGTTTTTGAAAGCATTGTCTCGTTCAGTGAAAGCCCAAGGAACAGTCGCGACGCCACTTTGACATATTGCTTTATGAAATAAACCTGTTAAGCACACATTCGCACAATAATATAATTAGCACTCAAAGAAGTTTTACATAATTTTATCATAAGATCTTTGCTTTTTTCTTCTTTGACTCAATATAACACATAAAATTAATGAACGCGCGTGCTTTTAATTTTCAATATATAATTCTCAATTCTCAATTTATAATTAATTTTTTTTACAGAAAGATATTATCAGTTATCTTCCAATTAATTTTCTACGACGTTTTAAAACGTCAATATTATATACTTTGCAATCGAGATTTAAGTTAAAAGGAAAAAAAAATATTTTAATATAAAATTCATTCCGCGGATAGAGAGTTATTAACCCTCAACACACACTGGGGATTATACAAATGTACACGTCTATTATACGGGATTGCTTCGGCGCCGGCAATCTGGCAGAAAGAAATCGAAACTGTACTGAAGAGCATTCCGGGAGTCTCTGTTTTCTTAGACGATATCAAAATTACGGGTCCGAACGACCAAGTGCATCTGGAACGACTTAAGGAAGTACTTACACGTTTATCGAAATTAAATATACAAATTGATAAGGAGAAAAGCGAATTTTTGAAAGAGGGGATACATTATTGCGGTTATTACATTGATAAAAACGGAATTTATAAAGAAAAAAGAAAAATAGAAGCCATTGAGAAAATGCCTCGCCCGAAAAATATAACGGAATTGCGTGCGTTTTTAGGATTAATTAATTATTACAGACGGTTCATTCAAAACTTAAGTGAAATACTTACGCCATTACATACGTTGTTACAAAAGGAAGGCGGCAAAGCTGTGATTTTCAGATGGACACAGAAGTGCGAAGCAGCTTTCTTAGCGGCGAAAAGAGAGTTTACGAGTAATAAAGTTTTGGCGCATTACAATCACAAACACCCATTAATCGTAGTATGTGATGCAAGCATGTACGGCGTAGGAGCGGTCCTTTCGCAAAAGCACCCAGATGGATCAGAGCGAGTAATCCAATATGCTTCGCAATCTTTGTCTCGAACACAGCAGAAGTATGCACAGATCGATAAGGAAGCGTATGCAATTATTTTCGCGATAAAAAAGTTTTATCAGTTTCTATACGGAAATCGTTTTACACTCTACACAGACCACCGTTCACTTACACAAATATTAGCACCCAACAAATCGTTGCCGGTACATAGCGCAATGCGCATGCAACATTACAAAATTTTCTTACAAGCTTGCTTTCAATTACGATATCAAGTATAAAAATACGAAATTACATAGTAATGCAGATGGATTGTCACGGTTACCAATTTTAGTCAGAGAACGATTTCGAATACGACGTAGTAGATGAATACGAAATTAAATTAATAGAATCCTTTCCAGTCACACATTTACAGAATTAGCAGCGGAAACTGAAAAAGATACAGAATTACAAAAGTTATCGCGTACGTTACAATCAGGCAAAGAGCTGAAGCCGAAAGAAAGATTCAATGTTCCACTTGCTGAATTTAGTTGCCAACGTGGCGTGATCTTACGGGACGGTAGAGTTTTAGTGCCGCGGAAATTACGAAAGAAAATTTTGCAAGAGTTGCATGAGGAACACTTTGGCATTATCAAAATGAAGGCAATGGCTAGAAGATATTGTTGGTGGCCGGGTATCGACAATGATTTATAGAGAATGTAGCTAGGAACTGCGAAAATTGTAATTTAATTCGAAACGATCCGCCAAAAACACAAACACTTACGTGGAAGCCAGCAGAGCGAGCGTTCCAAAGAGTACATATTGATTACGCAGGCCCCTTTATGGGACATTACTGTTTTGTGTTAGTAGACGCGTTTTCAAAGTGGCCAGAGGTGCTCATTACGAAAAATATTACAAGTAATACAACGATCAAATGCTGTAGACAAATTTTTTCAACGTTTGGCATACCGGAGGTGGTAGTGTCAGACAACGGTCGACATTTTGTATCTAGTGAATTCAAAAACTTTCTCAAATGTAATGGAGTGATACACAAAACTACAGCACCATTTCGCCCAGCGACAAATGGGCGAGCGGAGAGATTTGTCCAAACCTTCAAGCAGATGTTAAGAAAAAAATTCAATAGTCTTTCAGCAAGTACGGAAGACTTACAGATAGCTTTGTACCAAATTCTATTACATTACAGAAATCTGCCTCATGTGTCGTTGGGTGAATCGCCAGCAGAGAAAATGCTAAAGCGTAATTTGCGGACACGATTAAATTTATTGTTGCCAACACAAATTGATACAAGCAATAATTGCTAGACTAAACCGTACGATAAGATTCGTGAAGTACATATCGGCGAACGAGTAGAATGTCGGAATTATTACGGCAAACAAAAATGGATTTTCGGTTACGTGCAACAAAGACTCGGTCATGCACATTATATTATTCGTTTAGATAATGGTAAACGTTGGAAAAGACACATTAATCAAATTCAAAAAATAGGCGAGTGTTCAATTAGAGATACGTATAATATGAGCGACAATATGTTCGACTACGAACCCCCAAATGTAAATCAAACACCTGTTATTAATTCGAGAGATGTAAATGTAGATAAGAATGCGAGAATGGTAAGGGAAACCCCAGCGCAAACAAAGGTGGATAATACACCACGGAGATCAGCGCGGAAAAAGAAAGTTCCAACGCGTTATGGGGAACCAAGTTCATAAAAAGAAGAAAAAAAAGAACAGAGTCATTAACACATATACATGTAGATTTTGTTGTTGTTGTGGTTTTTTTTTTCTTAAGAGAGGAAAGAGTATTGCATAGTTACATGTCTTTTCAAAATAGGCGCGTAAGCATGACATCGCGTTTAGGACAGAAAAGCAAGTGATATGGCGAGAGTGACAATGTGCGATATCAAGAGACACGGTAGTGTCTCGCGACCAGTTAAGGGCGTAGCCGAGACACCGTGTATCTTAACGCGAGTCGGACATTTGAGTCTTTATAATATTTCGAATTCTCAATAACGGCTGAAGCAATCGAGTTTATACTAGACTTAATCGATAGATTGAGTTTGAATTATATAATAAAAGTGTCTTTATTTCTGCTCTACGTGATTTATAAGCAGAGATATATAATTGCAAAGTCGAAATATGAAAAATTTCTTTTAAGAAACGTCCCCGTCATCATTATTATCATCATCGACCACGCATACATAGTAGTATCGTGCTACACGTATTCACACGTATACAACACATGCGCACACATATATCACACGTACACAACACATGAATAGATGCATGTATTGGAAATGTCCATCTCGCACGTTTTACAACAGACGGCGATAGTTGCCCTCCGCTATATTGACAGCGTGCGGGGTTAGATATTTTCAATTTCAATTTTTACATTCAATTTTAATGTTATTATTTGCAAATTTATTGTCATAATAATTTATGTGCAAGTTTACAGTCTGTGATACAAAATCAGATATTTTGCTATTATTTCAATAATATTTCAATTATATAAATCTTATATAAATGCTTATGTATGAGTATGCATATATTTTTAATAATTTTCTTAATTAGCTTCTATATTTTTTTCAGTTGTACATCAAGCAGGTAGCATTATCAGCTCACTTGTGAGCATGGGTTGGGCAATGGCTAGTTATCATCGCAGCATTCGATTAGCTTAACAAGATAAATCTAATATCAGTGCTATAGGAACTATTTTACAATTTTTCTGGCATTTTCTTATTGCAGGTACATATATATCCAATAATTAATATACAAAATTAAATATTATTCATCACACACTTTGTATCAAAATAATATATTTTTTAAAATTTATTTTAAATTTATTTAATCATTTTTATCATTGTGATTGTAGTGGCAAGGATCTTATTGCTCAGTGTCATTGTAAGCATCTGGCCTGTATATACCATAATATATTGCGTAATACATTGGCTAAGTATGACAATATAGATTTTGATAGATTCCCATGGAATATTGGAATTTTGTCGGACTTACAGTCATCCACCACATATGCAGCCTACAATTAAAGAACGCATTTATTCCATATGATTTGCTTCCGTTATTGGAATATTTAAAATAAAAATTTTATTAATAAATTTCGATGAAATAATTTATAAGAGGTTGAAGAAACTATGAAACGAATTCAGTCTCATAAAAGGGTAGTTGGAACAATAGTGGTGAATGCAGAAGGTATTACATGAGATCATTGACATGATTTACTTGTAGTTGTAAACAAAAATTTATAAAATTATATCTGTTTTAGGTATTCCTATAAAGTCAACATTAGATAATATGACAACAGTTCAATACGCAGGTTTGATAAGCCAATTGTCAGATAAAGCTCGTTCTGTCGTACGTGACTTGAATCCAACAAATGATTTAACTTTCTTGCGCATACGTAGCAAAAAACATAAAATTATGATGGCACCAGATAAATAATTCATATTAATAGTAGTACAAAATCCAGTTGATTGATATTTAAAAGAAACAAAAATATATTTCAAAGTTAAGATTTATTTCTTTGGTTGTTAATTTAATCTGTATGCTACATTGGATGTTAATATCTATTCAATTAAATAAAGAAAAATAAAAGAATAAAGCTTAAAAATTATACAAGATGCAGTATTTAATTACTAATTTAACAAATTATGAACTTTTAGAGTTTTTAAATAGTGCTTTCTTCTTTGGTAACAATATTATATTTTTAAGTTTGATAATTATGAAAATCTATATATATAAGCACCGTCCGTCTGTCTGTCTGTCTGTACCCGAACTACTTCCGCATTTGTGGACCGATTGTCTCGAAATTGGTACCAAAATGTTACAAATTTTTCGGGGGTGGCTGCTGTGGGGTTTTTTTTTTAATTTTTTTATTTTTATTTTTTTTCCTCAGAGGAGGGTATGTTTTTGCAAAAAAAATTTTTTTTGCAATATTTCTGAACACATGGTATCAAAATGTTGCAAAATTTTTGGAGATAGCGACGATGCGGTTTTTTTAAATGTTACACTTCCACCCACTCACCCACCCACGCATTTACCCACATGCATGCGCATTTATGGACCAATTTTCACGAAATTAGTACCAAAATGTTGCAAATTTTTCTGAGGAAACTGCTGTGTGGGTTTTTTAAGTTTACGCCTCCACCCACGCACCCACCCGCGCAATCGCATACTTTATGAACCGATTTTTTTTAAATCGGTACCTAAATTGTTGCAAATTTTTTGGAAGATGGAGACGATGCGGTTTTTTCAAGTGTTACACCTCCACCCACGCACCCACCCACGCGCATGCGCATTTATGGACCAATTTTCACGAAATTGGTACAAAAATGTTGCAAATTTTTCTGAGAGAAGCTGCTGTGTGGGTTTTTTAAGTTTACGCCCCCACCCACGCATCCACCCACGCAATCAGCATATTTATGAACGGATTTTTGTAAAAATTGGTACCAAAATGTTGCAAATTTTTTGGAGATGGCGGACGATGTGGTTTTTTCAAGTGTTACACCTCCACCCACGCATTCACCCACACGCATGCGCATTTATGGACCAATTTTCACGAAATTGGTACAAAAATGTTGCAAATTTTTCTGAGAAAGCTGCTGTGTGGTTCTTTTAAGTTTTATCCCACCCATGCATCCACCCACGCATTCAAACATTTATTCACAGACTTTTTCGAAATTTGTACTCAAATTTTGTCCGGGATGGCTACTATATGATTTTAACAAATTTTTATCACTTTATTTATCCACCCACGCACCCACCCACGTATCCACGCACCCATGTGCATACTGCATTTATTGACTTGGTCACACCAAGAAGTAATTTTTAAAAAATTTGTGTACGTGTTTGTGATTATGTGTGCAATTCGTATAAATAGACCTTTAATTTGTATGCCTTGACCATAGTAACACATTTAAATTAAATATTCTTATTTTATACATACATTTCCTTCAACTTTTTTTAAATTAATGTGACATATAATACGGCTTAACCAAGATGTCTAAAGAGGGCAACGAAAATGCATGCAGCTCAAATCAGCATAATGTAAGTAGATTTTAATTTTAGAGAGAGAGAGAGAGAGAGAGAGAGAGTGTGAGAGAGAGGGAGAGAGAGAGAGGGAGAGTGTGAGAGAGAGAGAGAGCGTGTGTCTCAAAGAGAGAGAGAGAGAGAAAGAGAGAGAGAGTGTCTCAGAGAGGGAGGGAGAGAGAGAGAGAGAGAGAGAGAGAGTGTGTGTCTTAAAGAAAGAGAAAGAGAGAGAGCGTGTGTGTCTTAAAGAAAGAGAAAGAGAGCGAGCGTGTGTGTCTTAAAGAAAAAGAGAGAGAGAGAGAGAGAGAGAGAGAGAGAGAGAGTTTAATTTAATAGTAGATATATATTATATGTATTTTTTTAGAATAACATAAGTAGTGAAGCCGTTATAATTAATGAACTGAATCATTATGATGAACAAGACAGAACGGATGAAATGTTAACAAGGCAAAGAGAAATGGAAGAATTTAGAGAAGGTAAATAAAAATTAATAATAATAATTAATTTAAAATTTTTTAAATTTCTTTTAGTAAATATTTTGATTGCATATTTTTTAAATTATATCTATATAAATCTACATTATACATATAGATATCTAATTAAATTTTTAAAATTTCAGTGCTTGAAGATGGGCTTGATGAAATTTTATTGCAAGCACTACTTGAATTTGAAAATCAGGAGATAAAGAAAAAAGAATTGAAAGAAGAAGGGAAAAAAGATAAGAAACGAAAAGATATAAGTGATGGTGAAAAGAAGAATAAG